>NW_009633192.1:16330-28021 GCF_000690535.1 Cariama cristata | reverse complement strand
GGGATATTGTTTGTTTTTTTGTTTGCTTTCTTTTTTAACTACTCCAAAACCTTGTGGTTAAGATATTAACTTCAACAGTTGGAAATCTGGGTTTACATCTGTGCTCTGTTTGATTTGGAATGAGAATTTGCACGAAATCAACCATAACCTGGGTATTTTTGTTCTAAATCTTGTCCTTCTCATCTTTTCCTCTTCCCTGTTGAAGCTGTTCTTTGTATGCGAAAGTAGCCACAGTTCTGTAGGGAGAACAGTGGAGTATCTGATGGCTAAGAAATCCTTTTCTCCCTTTCTTACTTGGAAACATTTAACTGGAAACTCCATCTCAGGCTTAAGGAAAATTTTCTCAGAACCAATACGTTCCCGATTAAATGGGTTGGCACTGTATAAAGCAAATTCCCAGTAAGCGATATTTCAGGGTCTGCTGTTAAATAATTGGCTATGAATGTCAGAAATTTCTGATTTTACCACCTGTTTTTCTATAAACTGGACAACTGAACTCCAGTAGTGCCTCCTTCTGAAGTGAAGTAATAATTCTTCAAGGGGAGCTCACATTAGTGTGAACAAAGTGGTAGGGTCTGGCTTCTAGCTTCCCCATGGTTCAATTTACCAGTTTGTCATACTGTCACATAAGAAGAGCTGTGAATCTGTTTCTAAAAATGTAGGCATCTTAAATAGAAAAGGTATACACAGAAGATCTGAAGCAATACCTTTGCATGAAGTATTGATCCTGTGAAGTCATCAAAGCCAAGATTTAATCCTTACATTTAACTACATTCACCGCTGTTATTAAAATAATAGATCTGTTCCTTGAAAAGAGGCTTCTGTAGGGAATTTAGTTGCTATTAGTTTCTCTTCCTTAGCAACACTTTAAAAATACCTTTTGCTATTGTTTCTGTAGTCCACCCTTTTATGAACTCTATTCTGAAGTCCACCAGTTACTGGGATCTGCATTTCTCCATTTAGAGCTGATGCTGTTGAGTCACCTGTATGGTACCCTGGGGTATCAGGAGTGGAGTTTGGAGCTGCTCAGGAAATAAAAACCTCTGTGCAAAGCTAGCAGTGTGCAACAGCAAAACTATACATGCTTATTTGTCACTCCTCTCTTTCTCTCACTCCACTTTTCTTCCACTGAAGACAGTGTCACTACCTGCTGCTACCTTGAGTATGCTTAGAGCTCCCATGAGATTCAAAAATCCTTGTTTGGGTATTTCTGGCCATTTTTCACTCCCCTCTGGCAGTAATGGATGATGATCAGAATTTGAGGGAGGAGGCAGAAATGTTCCCCTGATATTTTCCATCTACCTGCCATCTCGATGTTTCACAGTTGTCTTTACTGCTCTTTGTGCATGTATACATGTGCTTCTTTCCCTTCTTAACCCCATGTTTTCTTTCTCATCCTCTTACTATTGATACTGGCCAGGGTGTGGTACCATCAACCAGAAATACCGAAAGCAGCCCATGACATTGTAGAGTTTTGTACCACTTTATGTTCTGTATCAAACTCATTACAATTGTACAAATAATTTCAATCCTAATAAGTTCCCTGTTTAGGAGTTTACTGAATTTTTGTCTGGGCTGTGACCTTAACAGTTTTCACCTCTAGAAACATGAGAGCTGAGAACACAGTCTCATTTGGGGGGAAATCTTCAGTCCCAGCTCACTCATTTTAGATTTACAGATAAGTTCACCTCTGCTATGCCTTCCCTAAATGGGTACATGTGTCCCTTCATTGCATCTCAACTAATTTCGTGTCCTCTATTTTGTTCAAAAGTGACTATTCATTGAAAAGAAAATAGCTCCTTTAAGTATACAGTACCTTTGCTGCAATACTGACACTAAACATTGCTGTAATATACTGGGCCAAGCAAATTATTTTTAAAGTAAAATTATTAAACTATGATCTTGCTTAATCCTTCCATAAACATTTGGGGAAGAAAAATATGCTTTAATCTTGTTTCAATTCTACATTTTTTTGGTGAATAATCTGTGAATAATGCACTTTCCAGATGCAGAGTATTACTGAGGTATTATGATAAGACTAAGGAAAATACAACCAAAGATGTATTTCATTTAGAGGGTTGTGTGTTTGTTTTTCAAAACAGAGGCTTTGGTGCCACCACTCATAAAATGTAAAGGAGTCATCTTGCTTTCAGCCCACCTGCCCATAATGGTTTGGACTACAAGTCTTGTTCCATTAGAGGCAGTATCAGGGTCATATCAATGCTACTGCATTTCATGTCCAAAGAGAAAACAGTTTCAGTTGTGCCACTTTTTGACAACAACCTGTGTAGCCACTGCAGGTGAAATCTTGCTGAGTGGATCTGGGATTTGTTTATTCCTGCCTCACAGACATCTGTTCCTTCTCCCAAGTCCCTTGATGCTGTCTGCCTTCATGCAGCATTTAACCAAGTCAATAAGACCTTTGTCTACATGTGAGATACAGAAAACGCAACTGGACCATGCCAGAAATGTCTCCTTCTGAGCTGTGGTTCAAAGCTATGTGTTGAGCATAGTTTAGTTATAATTTTATTAGTAGAAGTTGACCACTGTTTTTCTGCAGAACTTGAAGATGTTGAGTTGTGTAACCTTTGCTACTAGGTCCTACAAGTGTTGTTGTCTTGCCTGGCCAGTCTTGTCTCTGAATTGTTGAAATATTCCTGATTGTATGTGTTAATTGTTACATGGAACTACACAACAATTGTTCTTTCATAAATCTGGTCTAGGTGATTATCTCAAGCTGTGTTGACCTGACTGCCATATAAAACTTGGGGAGAACAGACTGTATGAGCTAAAACCGTCCAGCCAGCAGAGAAATTATATTAAAACTATGTCTAAGAGAAATCTTCATAAACATCTCCTATTACATCTTTCCTTATCCAAAGATTTGGGGCAGAATCCTGGCCCCAATGAAGTCAATGGAAAAACTCCAATTGCTGTTAAGAGGGGCCAGGATTTTATTCCAAGTCTGTGAAATAAACCATAATTAACCTTCCATCATGGCTGCCAGATTCCATGTCACCACTTGCTTCCACTTTCTGAATTTAATTTTAGTGAAAATCTGTACAAAACTTAAGCAGCATTTAACGAATAGCCAAGTGGCTTTCTCCCTCTATCACTTTCTCTTACATTTCCAGTTAATTTAGAAAATGTGCCCTGCTGTCTTCCACGATTTCCTCTTGTAACAAACGTTAAAGACCCTACATTAACTTGATGGCAAATTCTCCTCGTTGTTGCTTGCTTTTCTTTTATGCTCTGATTTGAAGAAGCCCCACAGCTCACCACACTCTAATTAATGATCATTAACTATTTAAAACTTTGCTTTATTCTCTGAACTAAATTAATTCCCTTTCTTCCCCAAATAAATAAATGCTAGTTTTAATTATCTTTATATAAATATTTTTTTAGTTCCAGTCAGGAGCTCTTGCTGGATGTTCAGTATGCATTTGGGCTGCCATTTGACCCAAAGTATGAAGAACATTTTACTCTGGAAGAAAAGAGCCTTTCCTTGCAAATTATGAAGTATATCTCCAATTTTGTAAACTCTGGGTAAGTATGGGCCATTTAAGAATTGCTATGATTGGGGAGGGGGCGAGGAGTAGAGGGAATGTAGTTCAGATCCTGCCCTCACTCAAGCAGCCTCTATTTCCCCTAGTAATTTGTAATCCTACAGAGGAGGCTTTGGTCAACACTGTTGGAAAGTCATGGCCAAGTTGTCAAGCAGATACCAAAGATTTGTAGTATGACACTTAGCTAGAAGTAACAGGAATTTTATCTCCAGGGGGTATCTGCAAATTCTACTTAAATATATGGGGACTACAAAGGCCTTGGTGTTGTTTCCAGAGTTTAGTTCTAGGACCCCGACTCTGAAGTCTCTTGGCTAAGAGTTCCCTTATTCTCAGAAGAAAGAGGAAAGCACATGAAGACACAGTGCACCCTTTACCAACTATTCTGCAAATAGCCCTCAGCTTTACTGTGCTATGGCTGTGCTCGAGAATGGGGAGTATCTCTGGAAAGCTAGTGTGAAAACTGACTTTACGTGCTTTTTAGAATACCTTGGGTTGCATTGGGACCAAGGACTGTTGAGAGTGTTCATAAGCCTGTGTCTATACAGATTCTGTGTACTTGTTCCTTAGGAAGTCAAACAGACTAACAAGTCACTGTCAGGTGACACACCATGAATGATTCACCAGTCTGGACTGAATTTGAACCCTGCCTGGTTAGAGGGACTGGATACACATTTCCTTGACCTAGCCAATCTCCTTCTGCATTTTACTGTTCATGCCATTGTTTTCTAATCATCTTTTCTCCTGTTCCCATAGAAATCCAAACTACCATCACAGTTTCTCAAGAAGAATGTCAGGAGTGATACCCCCCTGGCCTATGTATCTGCCAAATGATGATGGTGATAACTACAAGGAGTTCACTGTTTCCTTGCCGACTCTTAAAGGATTGAAAAAAGCAGACTGTTCATTTTGGTCTGATTATATCAGAAGACTGAAGGCATCCACAGGTGAGCAGAGTGTTTCTTGTTATTAAATAAAACCTAAATTCTCTGCTTAATATTTTTGTCTGACTGTAGTCCTGTTATGTCAGTGTGGAAAAATAATTTTCATAAATTAAACATCTTACATTGTCGAAGGTATATAGTTAAGACTGTCCTGAGACTGAAAGGATGCAACACTAAACAAATTTATTTTATAGCAGATAGTGTGTAATAAAGTTTCATTGTCCTGAAGTTAGAGCTAGAGAAATCTTCCTGTGGTGATGACAGAAGATATGATGAAGCTATATCTTCTAATAGTTTGGTGTCTATTTGCAGTCATAATACAGACTTTGACTAAACTGGAAGACTAGGTATATGGGCCTCTTTTGTCTACTGGAAGCAGCTGACGCGAGAATGTTGAAATTCATATGACTTAGGAGGAGCACAGTAACTTCTATCCACTCTAAATTTGTAACTGAGGCTTTAGATATATGTCATTATGGATCCTGCATGCTTTGACTTCACACTAGATAAGTTTGGGTTTTTTATAGCTGTTCTGGTTATGCACCTTATATTTCTCCTGTCTCCATAAATTTCCATGCAGTTATGAGATTCCTTCAATTTTTTCTTACTGCTTAGGACAGTAAAACCAACTCTGTGGAGATTTCAATCTGCTGCTCTGTCCTGAACACTCAATTTATTCTGGTAAATAAATTCCCCTTCATGTCTGTGTATCTTGTAGATAAATTTGGATAGCCTCAAGAAAAGCAAACAAAACCATCCCTTTTTGGCAAGTGGAGATATTTTGAATTATTCTTGGAGGCTTGCAAGCTTACAAGTGTTTTTTATGTCCTAAGGACTCATCTTCACAGTGAACACAGTCCAGGCCCTGTCTGCTTTGGGAGACAGTTGCAATTCTGGGAACAAAATGCACGCTCAAAGACACCAAGCTCCCCAGGCTATCTATGCCTGACAGACCACCTCAAATGGACTGAGGCTGATGTTTGAATGACACAAAACTGTAATGACTCAGAACCATCAAGTTGGTGGTTCTCATACAAACACAAAGCATCAATGCTCTTGTTCAATAGACGGCCTGAATCATTAGTCATGGACTTTCTTCAAAAGTGGACTCAAGATTTTGCTGTAGACCTTTTTGTCACTGTCCTAGTGTCCCTCAGTATCTTCCAAGTTCAGAGGGGATATTTTGATCTCTCTGGTGGCTTTCTGCTGGTCGAGACATTCCTAATTTGCAAAGCTTGATTCTAATGTTTGAACAGTCCTGTGTATATCTTCTAGATCTTTTGGGACTTCATCTCACAGCATTATGGCTGTGTAATGCCAGACTGAGCTGAAGTCACAGCTCTGGCAGAACAACTGTTGACCAAGCACCACGGACAGAGGCTGTTCCAAGCACTTCCAGAAAATCCCCCAAAAGAGGTGGGAAAATATCTACCACGGCAGATTGGTTTTGAGATGGAGAAGGTTTGAAACCATCCAAACTGGCATAAGAACACAACAACATTCATGTATGGGTCAGTTCAATGGTCTGCCTAGCTCAATATCCTGCCCTTGTCAGTGGCCAAAAACAAATACTTGAATGTTAAAAGAGGGAGAGAAAAACACACTGAAAGATTTCACAAAGATGAGTCAAATTTTTGGAAACAAACCACACAGTGTGAAGTTTATGGAGTATAGATTGTCAAGGAGAAGGTTTAAAAAGAACATGTCAACATGTTATTCTGCAAGCAGAAGTGAGTACGCCCTGCCTGCTCTTCAAGCCAGTATTTGCTTGGCTGCAGCACCATGGTAATGCAGCTACATAGTTGACTTCTACTAATTTCCATCTCATAGCAACGTTGGCTTGTCACCTTGCTTTGATAGTCATCTTTAATCTTATCTCACCCTGGAATACTGAAACTTTTCATACGACTTCTACATAAATAGGCATCGCATCAAACCCATTTCTGCTCTAGACCTCAGCATGGGATGGTAACTTACAGAGACTCATGCTATGGGTCTCTTGATTACAATCTGAGCCCACCTCCTTGTGAAAAAAGATTCATAATGTTTATCAGTTCAGCTAGAAGGACTGTATAAACTTCAGATGCTGATGGCTGAACACTCTTAATTTCTTTTTGAGAGGAGGTTGTGCTGAAATTCATGCCAAAGCAGTGTCAGCCCATCAGTAAAAGTTCAGCACTTGCATTACTCCCAAAAATGACATTCTGCAGGAGTGGACAAGTGAGACTGTAGAATGTGTTCAAACAAGAGAACTGAAATCATCTTTTTTTTTTTTTTTTAAGTCCCTGAGCATCATGTTGCTGCTTCATTGGTGTACCTCCTTGCACCAGAGGTAGCTTACTGTACCTCCCTTCAGAACTGCTCCAGACTCTGTTCTTGGAGTGCTGCCAGCTGTTGTATGGGATGCTGGCATGATGTTGAATGCTAGATTTGACAGAGCAATGCTGCAAACCATTTTTGGATGATGTACCTTGTACTCCATCCTAAGGGGGAGCTATTTGTCGGTCAGCTACTGTGAGATCCAACCTAACACACACTTAGTGGAAAAAAGAGTAGTTTCCTGCCTTTCAATAATTATAAATCTTCAGGATAGTCTTTTTGAATTGCATAGAATCATAGAATCATTATGGTTGGAAGAGACCTCAAAGATCGTCAAGTCCAACCATATACCCGATGCCACCATGCCCACTAAACCCACTAAACTGTGTCTTGAAGCTCCACATCTAAATGTTTTTTGAACACCTCCAGGGATGGTGACTCCACCACCTCCCTGGGGAGCCCATTCCAATGCCTAACAACTCTAACAGTGAAGAAGTTCTTTCTAATGTCGAGCCTGAACCTCCCCTGGCACAATTTGAGACCGTTTCCTCTTGCATCATACACTGTTCATTCTGACTGCTGAGTCTCAGTTGTTATGGGTTGCAATTTGTGGCCTCATGCCAAGTAGATGGAGTTTGTAAGTGTGGCAGGAGGGGCGTTGCTAATGAAAAACAATCCAGTTTTCAAGTTCAAGTGCAAAGTTGCAGAGGGTCTATTCTGATGCAATGTCAACCAACTGTGATGAATCCTGTTTTGTCCATCTCACCTCTTTCTTCAAATCAGTATCTTTCCAGCTTCATATATCATCTGTGATCTATAAGCAAAAATATTCAACATATTCCAGTAAAACAGAGAAGAACTGGACAAACGAGTGACCATAAATCTAACTGCAACTGGATTTTCAAAATGTTTTCTTGATCCTTTGTTTACTACCATATGAAATATCTTGACTTAGAAAAGACAGATTACGGAAAAAGACTCAAAACTCAATATCTTAGACCCTAGGTCTCAGTCCAGCAGAAAACTGAGTTATTCCTAAACTCATAAATTGCAGTTTCTGGAATAAAGGCTCTCATATTTAGAATCTCTTGTACAGCTGAAGTTACAGGTCTTTTAGGTTATTCACTGCCTGATCTAGAAGCTGTTGTGTCTAGCTTAACTGTTACCTGTAATTTTCTTTCCATTTACTACAAATATTGTCCAAGTTGAAGTAGGTGTTTCATTTTGTGATCAGATTGCAATATTTAATGATGGAATGTATCATTTGTTCCTAGCATATAATTGAAATGTATGTTGTTTTAATTGAAGATAATTTAACAAAAGTCGTGTCATAAATGCAATGATTCTCCATGGTATTTACTGGCAGTACCTTTACAAATTATGGAGGAAAGTTTGAATCTGTTTCATTGCAGAAGATCTATAAATCTGTTGAAGTTTTGTTTGAAACCAGTTTGTAAAGTTAGCATTTTGGGGGCCAGTTCACCTGGGGAATTATGAAAGTGACGGTGCTGGAAAAGGTTTGGATTAGTAAACGTAGTTCCCATGGTTGCATTTCAAAGACATGCTTTATATTCTGAATCATGATGGTTTCCATGGGAAACATCAAAATGAGAAACAGGAAGAGTGGCCATTGTGGAAAAAAAGCTGTGAATGGCTTTTTCCAGGGAATGCAATAACAACTTGAAATTCAGTTAAAAACAGGAGTTCCAGAATGTTTATGCATATTCAGACAGTATGTCTGAATGCTGAAATTCCCCTTGCATGGTATGGTGGACTGTGCTGCCTAACAGTGAGTATATTTATAAGGGGCCTCTCACTGCAAGCCAAGCAGGTAGACTTGGATCCAGTCTACATCTCTTACTCCTCTAACTGATATCTAAACAGAACCAATCCTCCTAAATAAGTGCCTCTGTGAGCAGTGTTGCAACTGGGGAGAAGGAGATACCTTTAGTGTCTCCAAAGTGAAATCTTGTCTGCCTAACTTGTGCCTAAATTTAGACATTTAAGCATACTTTACATGTCCAAGTTAGCCAGACTGGACCTCACCTGTAGAAAATTCAATGGCTAGCAAAGCTGAAGCCTTCTCCATTAGCTCTGAGACACCATGTGTAACCACACAAGAGTCCAAATAAAGCAACAGCATTCATAGTTCAGACTTGAATCAAGGCTGAATCAGGAATGTTGTGGTTAGTGTTCATCTTTTACCCATTCTATTCACACCTTCTTTTTGGAAATCTCCACTAGAAAACAGATTCCTTTAGTATAAGTGACATCTGTGCAGCAATGAGAACACTCTGGCTAGGATACATTAAATAAACACCATCAGTACACTTTCTTGGCACAGTTTGGTGTTGTTGAGGCAACTGTACTACTGAAATAGGGTGGAAGACTAAAATCATAGAAGGTAAAGAATAGCAAAGAGGAGATCTGTCTGAGGTGGCTACTTGGGGCTTTACGTATTCCAGACAGACAAAAAAATTGTGTTCCCCATGCTTCCTGCCTGGTAGGTAAGTATCAGAAGATAATACAAAAAAGAGAACAAGTCTTGCACAAGTGGAATGCAAACTATTACTCATTCCAGTAGAAGTTATTTAAAGCATGCTGGAAGCATGATACTTAATTATCATTAAGTGATCTGCCGTTACCCTAAAGCATTTTGCAAACACACTGCAAACTGAGAAAAACAGCTTCTTGAATGTTTATTTATAGCTACAGAAAAAGGCTCTTACATGTCATTGACAAAGTGTATACCTTCTAGCTTACTGCATCAAAGATATTACACTTGTTTTCACCTTAATTATATTGTCTTTTCAGGAAGTGCAAGTAATGGAGAGTCATCTCTGGAAAACAGCCCTAGTGAAGCTCCCAGTGAAGGTCTTACCACCCAGGAGAGCCAGCCACTGGGAGACAAGGTGGCTTACAGCAGATAGAAAATCACAGTGCTGTAGGATGGGTTTGTCACACAATTGTGCATCCATACCAGATGAACAAGTTGCTTCTTTTAGTTAACTTTCCAACCAGGTAAAGTAGACCTGTCAAGAAAGCAGTTTTTCAAGAAAATTGTTTTATGTGGCACAAAATAAGCCCTACAGCTATTATTTTAGGTCAAAAGAAACTGTAATTTGAAAAGTGAAGTATCAATAAAAATTTTTGCAAAACCAAAACAAATGTACTTGGACTTTATTTCTTGCGACTGCCCAAGTGCCAAGACATTGTAGTACTGCCAGCCAGAAAAGAACGTACATTGAAACTCTGAGAAGACCCTCAGCTGATGAGACTCAAATTTGCTAGATGTCACATCTGACTTGTTCTTTTTTATTATTCATCCTATCACAAGCTGCCGATAGGAGTCGTAACCTGGTTTGGTTCAAAATGGGAAGGGTTTGGATCCAGGAAGAAAGATGTAAGAAGGGAGTCAAGAGTATGCATTGAGAGTGTTCACATGAAGTCAGGCACATGCACACGCTATATTCAGCTCATGATCACCTGTGAAAATATCTATAAGACCATTTGGGTAAAGCACAACACACAGCAGAGATAATACAAAGTATATGTTACTTAAAGCTTAGAATATGCTGTCTTTGGAACATTTATCTTTTGTAAGGAGAAGGTGAGATAATAGTTTTGGAAGCATAAGGAAAAGTGCATTGTAGGGTATCTGTAATGGCTCTGAAGGTAGTTTGGTAGTTTGGAAATTAGGTTGTTAATTCATTGCCGGGATAATTTGGCAACAGATAATCCTCAACTGACAATATATCACACACGTGTTCCTGATACCCGAGAACAAAAAGTGAAATCAAGGTTGCCCTGAAACTAATAGCAAAATTTCCATTGATTTCAGTAGGATCCAAATTTCTTGTGCAGTGTTGAAATAATTTAATAAAACAAGTTATAAGGTTTTGTTTGCTGCTTGGGACCTTTGTCAGTGCATGAGCAGTTGCTGCTATCTGCCGTGTATCCAGGTTTCCAAAGATTTTACCTAACTAGAAGAAAAACTCTGTAACACTCATAGTTCTTGTACTTGCATCCTGTTCAATAAACAACAAAAAGAACAGAAGAATCAAGAAGCTTGTTAAGTGCTTAAATATAAAAAAAATAAAGATAGAGAAATGAAACTATGTTTTCTGTCCTTATCTTTACCTATGCTAGTTAAATGATAATGAAAAAAAGATTTAAGAACTTTTTTAAAAGTCCAGATTTTAATCATTTAGCTGAAGAGGATGCTTTCTTTGCAGTAACTATAGATGTAGCAGTTTTGACTCCTTGGCCAAGACTGAGTTTACTTTTTCCTCTTTTGAGAGTGCTCCTGGAAATTGATTTCTAATAGATTCTATTTAAAACTTAATGCACCCTGCCAAAACTTCTTATTTTAATAACAGGTATGATTTTGCATATGTCTACATATGCAGACAGTCATGTGCCTGTCTCCGGCCCTAGGAAGACCCAAGGCTGAGCTACAGTATTTCATATTCATTTAACCGTGAGTTGGGTTAAAAAAATGTGTGTTTCTTTAGTTCTGTCACTTAATTTCCACGATGGCAGCATCCTGGTCCTTCTTAGCTTGGCCCTAATACTCCTGTGAATCTTTATTATTTTTTATATATATGTGTATATATATATAAAAAAATTCTCAGCAAAAGTGAAAAGTTCTTCTTCGTTCATTAAACAAATGCATTACAACTCACTTAAAAGTATTTTAGGTCACTTTTTGCTCTCTACACTGGTCCTCCTATCTTTCAGTTCTAACACTGAGGCATCTTCTCCCAGCTAATGCTCTTTGTTTCTGCGTTGTAATCTTCAAAAAAATCAAATTCTCCAGAACACCAGCCAATTCCCTGTGAAATACTGATGTTAAATGGGCTATT
>NW_009633192.1:0-16238 GCF_000690535.1 Cariama cristata | reverse complement strand
GACTAACAATTTTGATTAATCAATCCAGTATCCCATAGTTCCTGTTAAAGAGACGTTAAAAGGCTATTGTATGAATACTAAAATGCTAAATATAATACCTCAATAATTTAAATCCTAGTAAACTATAAACATATTATTTTAATTATTATTTTATATAGATGTATATTTACAAATAGAAATGCAAATGAAGAATTTTTTTCCCTGCTGTCTGTACCAACTTTGGTAGTGTTATTCCAAACAGGCCAGCTTCCCAAAAAGTAATTAATCTCAATTGGCTTCTAAACCATCAAATCCTGAGAAAAAAAAACAAATACATCCAATAAATTCAATAACACCAATAGGAAATGCTCAGCTCATCAGTTTTCTTTTCATAATACTGTGAATGTACTGTCTTCTGCATCACAATATCATAAAGCACAAAATATAACATAAAAAATTAAAAAACTTTGAAAACTAATTGTTGTACACAGCAATCCTAGTATTAATCTGCTGCCCATGGAGCTGGTAAACAGAGGACAGATGTAAAAGACTTCAATATTGACTCATGTTAGTGAAAGCCAAATATAGAATCTTTCCCTGCTCGCTATTCAGCTCCACCTTGAGCCCGGATATTCTTCTGGAATTTGAGAAAAGGTTTTAATTTTGAGCTAGGAACTCAGCAGCTTAGCCTTGTAGCCTCCTAATTACAGTCTTGGTCGTCTGGTAGGCTTGGTAGGTAGGTAGGTATGACCAGGCTTTTAGGTCACCCCTCCTGAGGTATCAGTTTGACTGTCAGTTTGGTAAAAGAGCCTTTTTAAGTATGGAATTTTTGTAAAACATCTTTATTTCATTAGTAACTGACCGCCCCAAACCCATCTTTTTGCACTGGATGCAGCTCTGTCTCTCTCCAGGTTTCCTAGAAGCCCTCATGCTCTTTTCTATAGTCCACCATCTGTTTCCTCCTTTAAAAAAGCAACACTTTCCCAGTTCTCTGCACCCTTTTCTTCCCTTATGCTAGTCCTGCTCATTCTCTGTACCTCTTTTAACTCTCTTCTGCCAAGGTGCATTTTGATGCAGACAAATGCAGTCTCATGATCCCACGTGTTCATCTAATCCCATATTTCACCCATCTTCCATCCTGGGTCCTTACACCAAGCATCTTTGAAATCTGAAGTGACTTTTGCAGCAGTACAAATGATCCAGTTTTGGGCTGTAAATCTGGTCATCTTCCTGATTTTACTACTCTTCCTTATGGAGGACCACACCGTTAGAAATAGCCTAGTCAAATCTAATAAGGATATTTAATTAGAAAAGTCTACATGTGGGCTGACTGACAGGTCAGGAGACTTTAGCCTTAGTAATACTGAGAGGCCAAGTCTGCTTCCACGTATAATTCTTAGTAAGAAAAAGACATTCTCAGACTATTTAAGTCATTGTGCTTTAAGCTGAAATACCAAAGACTTCAGTGATCTATTAGTGAAACAATGCATAGAAACATGCTGACTAGAGCCATGCTTTCCTCCCTTCTACTGGAAATAGCTGTAATTTATTAAAAGTGAAGAAACCTTTAAAACTTCCTTATGAACACACACACAGACAAACCAAGTTAATGCCAATTGTGCTATTTAATCTGAACTTTTTGAAAAACACGTCATCAGAACCTTTCTGCATATGGAGCTGAGTTATGTTGCATTTTAAGGCTTGAATATGTAACCTACAGCATTTTGTGTGATTCTTTTGCACAGGAGACATTAGACAACAGAAAGAAATGTGGAGTATTAGAGAGATTTTACCATGCAGAGTTGGAAAGAAAATAACTGACTGAATGGTAATGCTGGAACGTTAATTGTTTTCATAAGTACTTGACACACACAGCTGGAACATCACGGTTGTTTTCCTGCTATTGCAGGCACCCACATCATATAATTTTCTTGGCTAAATTTAACGACTCAGTCTCTCACCATAGCAGCATCACAGCCAGTGCTCTGTATTATATGAAAGGCTCATATTCTCTCTAACTTGCTCCAGCTACAGTATACAGCAGTGGCTTATTCAGTAGTAATTATAGATTTATGGACCATTGCTCCTCCCTATACAAAGCTAAAAAAATAAACATGATCACAAAGCCCAAGATTCTCCACATGGTTCTCATTTGGTCTTTGAAACATAGACACCCGCCTAGCAGGGATTTTATATAAGTTTCAGGTGGTGAGAGAATTTGGTTAATAGGAAGTGTGATAGTCAGTGCTTTCAACTTTTTCTATTTCCATGACATTGATCTGGGCCAAAGCCGAGAGGTCACTAGTTCCTGCCCCTGCAGATGTGAATCAGCTAGCATGGCCTTTGGTCACGATGATGTTAGCTCCCTTGCCTAGTTTTCCAGCTGACCAAGAAAGACCCTTTGATTCCAGCAGTGACTAAAACTCAGTGAACTTCGGCTGAGAGCTGATGTGCCGTCAAGGAGAATTAGGATAGTTTTGCATCAGGATTCCTGCCGAATTTACTCACTCTTTAGGAAGCTGGCTGTATGATTGGGTGTGGAAAATATCACGTTTCACAGTACAGATTTTGAGTCATTGCAAAAGCTGTTATTTTGTTGTTTTAAGGAGACCTGCTTTTCCTTACCATTGTTACTCCTCATGTATTCTGTTATTATGATATGAGAGGCAATTACTCAGTAGTTTATCTATCTTGCTTGCTTCCTATGCACTCTATAGGGAGGCTAGTGAGCAAAAATCAACAAAACTAATGGTATCTTGTAGGTCACTGTATCACAGTCAGATGGGACTGGATATTTTTAAACATTACAGTTGGTTTTCAAAGCTGACTAAGGAATTCTGTAAGTCACATCCCAGTAACCTGTAGGGAATTTGGATGCCCGGTTCCCATTACAGCTTTGGAAACCCCACCCAACATCTGTGCAATGGTCAGTGCTCATTTAGGAGTCTTGGCCCTTTCATAATGCGCAGATGTCTGTGTTGAAAAGCACCGTTGCAACTGGCAGCAGTTCATTGACTTGTGAAGAGAGAATTTAGCTTTTTGCTTCACTTCCCTGGTGAAGATTGAGATTTTTAGCAAGACAAACCAAAAAAAGTTTACCTATTATTTTTATTTCACGTGGATAGCTGGCCAGTTTTCAGGGGCAGCTAGCACTTTTCATGACCATTATTAACATATATGTACTGTCCCACACACAGAAGTAATGCACACCTATGTAGGGAGCCATAAATCCCTATTTTGCAACCACAACCAGAAGTCAGTGGAGTCACAATCAGTTTACAGCAGCATTTTATACATACCACTAAAGTTAGTGATCTGGTCTGTATGTGTCAGGCAGTTTAAGTGAAATGAGAGCTTGCTGTTTCTTTTCTCTTCAGTTCCCACAGATCGACAAGTCCTGTGCAGAGAATGCATAGAGTAGAATTGCCTTTCCACAGCAAAATAAATGGAGTCCTGCTGGGCTGAAAGGCTAAAAATCAAACCTGCTCAAAAATTCAGACCAAAGGAATAAAAAAGGGAAAAAAATGGGTTTGTAAGGAGCTCAGACTGTTGTCACCCTGCAGGAGTCAGATGAACAGATTTGTTGTTTGGGTTTTTTGGGGAGGGGGGGAGAGAAGAAAAATAAAACAAATAAAACACCAACGTCAGGAAGGCTATGGTTTGGATTTTAAGCTTCTCATAAAAAGAATTTTATCATGTAATCATAATTACTCAAATACATCAATTTTAAATAATAGAAGGATGAATTTTCAGTGAAAAGTCTTTTGTTTAAAAGATTTTGGCTAGGTACCTTAAGAACAGGATATCTAGTTAAGGCAGGGCTCTATTCTTGCACTGAAGAGCTTGGTCTGTACTTGTATCATAAAATCATGAATACAAGTTTGAATCAATGGCTGATCTTTGGAGTGGCAAGTCAAATGTGAATGGCTGGATGCTGACTGCTCACTCTGTAACTACCAAGGCTGGCACAGCTCAAGCATGAAAGACTGATAGGCCCTGCCTCAAGGAGGCTTTTAGCTTGCATCTAGCAGGGCCCTTTATTATCACAACTATGATGACAATTTTTCCCAATGGCTAACAGTGAGCTTAAGAAACCTGAGATGAAGCAGAATGGATTCTGTTATCATGAGAGCTTTTCAGTGATGTAGTAGATCAAGATACAATTCTGCAGCATCATGATGTAATGAAATGTGCAGGCAGGTACTGCTGTATTTGGCAGTGCAGAGCAGAGGTGCAGGTGGAGATGGGAGATGCTATTAGAGTAGGAAGGCTGGCAACTCACTGGTCAGAGGGATGTGACCTCAGATCTGCAGTTCATGGTGGTGATTTGAAGTACCTAGGATTTGATTAGATCATGTGTGATGCTGGTAGCTGAGAGATTTAACTCCGAAGCAAAGCCCATGTTTAGGTGAAAGATAGGTGTCCTGGTTTGGCTAAAACAAGACTATTTCTCTTTTCAGGACTTTTTTCTTTCAGTTACGTTTCTTCTAAGTAACAGCACTTTCTGAAAGTGCAGCTACATGTTTTTCAGACAGCGTCTGCTTTTCAGACTTAATAACGCTCGATGTTTATAGTTGCTACTGAAGTATCAGTAGGATTGGTATGCAGAGTGCCCCGTGTTTATACTTATCCCCATGAGAACCAAGGCCACTGCTGGCCCCCCTCTGCTAAGCGAGTAAAAAGTCGTAAAAGGGTCGCACCTGCGGAAGAGTGCAGACGGGACGGGTGACCAAAAACTGACCAACGAGGTATTCCATCTCATCCACGTCATCCTCAGTATAAAGCTAAGGGATCACGAGGGTCTTGCTCTCTTCTTTCATGGCCGGCATCCCTTTGGGACCCTGCTGGCTCTCCTGCCTCCGACCCCGATCCGTGCGTTCCTGAATCCGGTTCCTGTCGGCTGCGGAGTCCGATCCGGGATGTCCTGGTGCTCGCCCTGCTGCAGCAGCAGCGCAAGCGTGATTCGCTGACCATCATCGGAAAACTCAGTATCGGTTTTGTATACTTTTCCTTTTGTTTCCATTAGTAGTAGTATCAGTACTAATATCATTATACTATTTTTCATTATTATTGTTTTATTAAAGTAGTCTTAATTTCCAATCCGTAAGTCTCTCTCCCTTTTCTCCTTTCCTTCCCCTCCTGGAGGGAAGGGAGGGGTTAACAGAGAGCATCTGCATCACAGCCTTAAAGGGTGACAGATTTTCTTGCCATGTAGTAGGGAAACATCGAAGGTGGAAAGCTGCTGTATGGAGTCCTACATGACAAGTCACTGAAGCCACTGAAGGACAAGGTGAATCAAGTCATTTCACAGAGGTAAAAGCCATCCAGCTGGCCTTAGACATTGCTGAATGAGAAAAGTGGTCAGTACTTTATCTGTAAACTGACTCATGGATGGTGGCAAATGCTTTGTCGAGGTGGTTAAAGCAGTGAAAGTGGAGTAACTGGCAGCACAGAGGTAAACCCATTTGGGCTACCGCACTGTGGCAAGATATTGCTGCCCAGCTAGAAAATATGACTGTAAAAGTACACCACGTAGATGCTCACAAACCTAAGAGTCAGGCCACTGAGCAACAACACAACAATGAGAAGGCAGATCAGGCTGCTACGACTAGAGTGGCTCAGGTGGATCTAGATGGGGAGCAAAAGGGTGAACTTTTTCTAGCTCAGGCCATCAGGGAAGAGATGCAACATATAGGGCTCATGGTTGAGGAGCGGATCTCACCATGGACAATGGGGCAAATAAGTAACCAACTGAATGACTGGTTTGTCAAAGCAATAGGTCAAAGTAGCATCATTAGGTTCAGTATCTCAGCCCAGCCTAAAGTGTATAAAAACTCCAAATGGGTGTTTTCCATTCAAAATCTTAACTTCTAGCAGGGGTAAGATGTATGGCAGTTACACAAATCGGATCCTATCACATGGGGCGTAGATCAGCCTTGGGGAATGACCAACAGCACTTTGTTCAGTAGTAGAGACGTTTCCAGCAAAGCTTACAGCAAAGGATAGACCTCACTCTGTCTCTCCCTCACCAGAGGGGGACTCTGTGGGGGATAACGCATCCAGAAAGGAGGCAGTTACTTCTCAAAATGTGCAGAAGAGAGCCCTATGCCATCTCCCCATTTGGCCCAAATTCACAAAGTTATTTAAGCACCTAACTTAGCACCTTAGGAGTTAAGCATGTTACTACCCCTGTTGTCCTATGCTTAATTCTTGTGGGTAAATACTACATAAGATGTGGGCATGAAATAAAACTTTGTAGACTTGCCAGAGTTGCAGCTGATGGTCTGGTTTCTCTAATACTCTGTTTTTTCACAGTTTTTGTTACAGCCTCCTGGGCTGTCAGGACTTGTGCTGTGATACAAAGGCTGAACCCCTTGGACATCACCATGCGAAGGGTGCATGCCTGCCTGTGGGAATCCTCGGGGATGAGCACTCTCAGGAGACAGGCTCCCATGGACCCAGTTAAAGGATCTGCCTGACAAATGGTTTCTGGCCCAGCCAACACAGTCAAACATAGTCACAAGCCTGACTGCTTTCAAAGGCAGCAGAGGACTGACAGGCAGAGAGAGAAGTCAAGCTCTGACAGATGTTTTTGCTCCAGATTGCTTGCATGGCAGTTTGTACGTCTTTCATGCCTGGTAATAAATGCCTGAACAAGGGCTGAAGCTCTTGAATTTGGCAGTGATCTTTCCATCAAATGCTGTGGGCCTGTCTTTCAGCTGAAGTCAGAAATGCCAGCGGAGCCAGAGGCTGCAGGCTGCACTGATGTACACCAGTAGCGTTCAGAGTGGTGACTCTCTTTATGAGGGAACGAATTATTCCTTTGCCAAGACGCCACAAATGCTCCAAAAGGAGGACTTTCTCTGAGAAACCATTTTTCACAAAAAAATCCCCACAACCCTCCACCCTGGAATCCAGTTCCAGATTTATACTCTTTTTTCATGTTTTTGGAATATTTTAGCATGCTAAAAATAGACCTCTTGACTTGTGCTTAGCTCTCAGTAAGGCCATTGTGTCACAGCCTGGAGCTCAATGAAGTCTCATGGGAGACTAGAAAGCTAAACTTTGAGGGTGACTCCCAGGGATCAGATGCTTGGGATCTACCCAGACAAATACAACCTTCTACTTTAATCCCCAGCCTTTTCTTTGGGGTGAAATTTGCCTTCTCTGTTACTATTTTCATTGCTCTCCTGTGCATGCAGTTCACCATGGCTGACCAGGCTGGATCTGGTGGAGGATCCCATGTTCCTCTTTGCATGAGCCTGTCAGTGACCAAAGGCTGGTGTCAGTGGTTCACCTCCTCTGGCTACCCCTCCACTCCTGTCACCCTCACTACCTGCTAGGTTTCATGGTCATCCTTGACTGATGGTCAAATTCAGTTAAATGGTGCTTACAGAACACGACAGCATGTGTACGCATGACATACGTGGTGTGTCCCACCAGAGGTTGTGCAATATGATGTTCAAGAGCAGCTACTACTTTCAATGTGCAACAGCAGACCTTGAAGGAAGGTGAGTGCTCTGTGTCTCCAGAATTTAATGTCTCTATAGGACATTTCTCTGCTTTGCACAAACAAATAAAAATTAATCACCTTTTTTATTATAGCTTACAATAGGAGGCATTTACTTCTTCTTCCTGTCTGCAAAGAGGGGAGTTTTTTATTCCCATTTTACAGCCAGATAAGTATAATGAAGACCTGGTATAACCAACCTAAGTCACAGATGATAAGAACCTCTTTCAGTTTTTCAGTAGGCTCTTGAGTTTCAGCTTGCCAGCAGTGTCATGCTTACAGCTCTGCAGTGTACCAGTTCAAATGCAATCCTGGATGGGAGACCTGTAAGCCCCCAAACATGTCTACGTGGGTTTCTGTCATTATTTGCTTGACTCTCCTTTTTCTATCATCTCTGGAGGGCCACAGGAGCGGGGTGGAGTGGAGACCCAGGTAGATTTTAAGGTATAGCTATGCAAGAAATTACTCTCAGAAAAATATGTTTTAGAGGAGACCACATTCCCACCCTGCTCTTGATGCTGCTATAGGTCAGGTCTGTGCTAGAAAAAGCTCGTGAGGACACTTGAACTGGGGTAGTTGGTCCAGCCAGACCCTTCTACACAAATCAGCAATATTTCAAGAAATCCACATTCCCCAACTGATACTGGTTTCATCACAGCCCTGAGTCAACAGGAAATGCTGTCCTGGAAAAGTCCTGCTCTATATCTGCAGCCCTTCCTTGGCCTGCTGAGGCTTAGCTTTCCAGTACACAGTCACTTTCCTGCCCCCACTTCCTCCTGCCCTCTGCAGCTGCTTTTTCTGTTCTCTTTAACCCCTGATTATTTATCTCCACTCTATCCCATTTCTTCACACTGTCCATATTCATTTCACGCAACTCCTCTCTCACCTTCAAGCTAAGCTTCTGAAGCAAAGCCAACAGCTGGGGTGCATTGCGAAGTCCCAGCAAGGTATTCCTCTTCTCTCCAAGTGACTGGCACTTAGCAAGGAATCCAGTTCCTGTTCATTTTGGCTTTTGTGCTGTGATGCTGTCCCTAACTGCAGCAAACCCTAACAAATTTTTTACCCGTTGGGCTTTGCAGTTGCACTGTTGTTTGTCATTGTGCTGCTCCTGTGGGGAACTTGGAGCCATTCCACTTCCATTTTTAATGAAATTTACTTCACCGTTCATAATGACTTCAAATAGAAAAAATAAAATAGAGAGAGAAAAGAAAACCACCAAATTAATACAGTGTTTATATCGTTAAAAGTTGCTTGGGGGGTCAGTTTAGTGCTAATTAAAGGAATGTAACTGCAGAAAGTGGCTGATTCACAGTCCCAGAAGCAACATTTAAGGGTAGCAGATAAAATCTAATGGTAGAAGTATAAGGGAAAAAATATACAAATTAAAATTGCACTGCAGTGGTGCTTGAGACACAAAATGGTTAATTCCCACTCAGCATTTTCACTTATCCACCACAGTAAATAGATCTGTGAATGAAAGTCTGCTGAGATAAAAAAAAACCTTCATCACAGCTGACATCAAAAGAAAAACCTTTTTTGGCCTAATACATTGGAGACGTTGTTTGAGAACAATTCATCCAAGTGAGTTTCTGACCGCCTGTACCGCAGCCAGATCAGGAAGGCTTCTTGCAACTGGCCAAGAAAGTGTCTGGCCTTGCAAGCAGCCTGAAGTTCTGTTTTGAGTCCTTTGAAAGAAAACAGAGAGTCAAACAGAGCTGAGGTCTCCTCCCACTGAAAGCCACAGCAAAGATCTCTTTGACTTCAAGTCAAAGTCTTCCCTGATGAGAGGAGTGGGGCAAAACAAACATGCTGGCACTGCAAGGCCACCAAGCCCCAGCCTTAAAAAGGAGGGGTGATGCAAGGCTGAGCCCGGACCATGGCTAGTTTAGAAATAACTGCGGTATAACTCCAAACTCCTATCACCGTGTGGGCTACAGTGCAGACAGAACGAGGTCAAGAGGTAAAAGCATCAAATATCAGATCATGATATTTGATAACTAATTTGGGTGTTCACTTCTTGCAAGAGGAAGGAGCAGAGGTCCGCAGGGGCAGGGAGAGGGTGACAGACATCCATGTGCAGGGAATGTGTGGGGTACTCATCATAGCATCGGCTGGCAGTGCTGGAGAAGAGGCGGAGGAGGAGGAGCAGGGCTAGGGTGAAGCAGGGTGCTCAGCTGAACACAGCAGTGCCCAGCAGGATGGGGGCTCCCTCTGCCAGTGCGAGTCTCCCTCCGAGGGTGTGTATCACACAGCCAAGCCAGAGACTCAATGCAACTGAAATATTGCTACAATTACACAGGGAGATATGAATAATTAGCTGTTTGCCAAGTCTCCCTTCAAGCGCGATGTGCAACTGGAGTGAATGTTTCCTGCCCCTTGCTAGTGTCTTTTAAACAAAAGCCCAAGGCAGAGCTTTTTCAGCAAATCCTGGGCAGGAATAGTGTGCTAGTCTCTGTTACTAAAAAGTACTTTTTATATATACAATCATACACACAATATCTTCTCACCCTACTAAGATACAGTGTAAATTGGTCCCCATGACTCTGAAGTCTTTACGCCACTTTTAAATGCACAGCTAACAGCTCAGTAACACTCTGCAGGTTTTCTTTTGTGCGTCATTTTCTGTGCATTGTTCACAACGTGAGAGCATCAAATTTACTCTTATATATTTGTTTTGCCCCAGTGGTTGCAGCCTTCACCGAGCACTATTTCTTTGGTTGTAATCTGAACCTGCAGGGTTAGTGGCATGTGAGGGATGTCATTTTTTGTTACAGCTCTGGGGCAATCCCTGCAGACAGCAGATATGATGAGTACGGAAATAACTTGCACACTGAGAGCTCCATCAGGAGCTCTCAAGTTCCCAAAACACAGTGTACCAATGGTAGCTAAAGGGAAACTTTAAAAACACTTAGCAGTAGCAGGTTTCTCAGTCTTCATTCTAGACAGCACCACTCTGCTTGCCTATGCCCACAGAAATGGCAGATGACATAGACATCCATGGATCCGCAGCATGCTCCCAGTGAAGGGACCTGGAAGGCTCTGCATCAGTACTGGGATGAGCTCATAAGGGCTGTGGAGCCAAGCATCCCTCCACAGACACCTGCTGACTTTTCCCCACTACTTTTCAGAGTCTTCCTGTGAGCAACTTTAACTGAAATGTCCTCTGCAGAAGCAGCATTAAGTGACATAAAAATATTCTACAGAGTCCTGACTAAAGCCTGTGACAGATGAAGTTGTTGGCAGTCTCAGAAAAGCATGTATCATCTCAGTTATTAATGGCCAAAACTTTCAGGAGAGTTTAAAACTTTCCAGATTGTCATCCAGTAGCTGGTGAGTCAGACATAGCCTTCAGATGAAGAGCTGAAGTTTTGTTTCATTTTTCTTCTCTGCCTAAGGAATCCAAATATTCACAGCTCTGAAAATCCTCAGGCTACCATTCAGGAGTCCTTTGGGATTGAAGGTTGTTTCTCAATGAAGAAAAATAAAGTGTTGATAGAACTAACTGCTGCACAAAAGGCAGAAAAGAGAGAAAAGAGGAAGGATATGGCAATGTATTCCTTCTTGCATCAACTTTGGGCTGTTTAAGGAGATTTTGTTGTGGAGGCTCCAGTCACACTTCCACCATGAAGAGGCAGAAATTTTCAGTATTCAGATCGTTAATTTGAAATAGAACATTTTCTCTATTTGGTTCCAAAGAGTAGCATGCACAATAGAAAATGCTAGTTTCTTTTTTTTTTCCTTAAGTGACTGAAAAAAAAACCCTGTGCAGCAAACAGGAGTCCCTGAATCATTTGCTTTTGCAAGCTGCTCAAGAGTCCTCATTTTTCATCATCCCGCAAGAAATCACAGATGATCTGGGGCCAGGTGTTTCACTACTACTCGAAATGTCTGGATAACTTAATCCTGTCTAATCTTCATCTACAGAGTGTTTTGAAATGTTTTATCCTGATGAAAATATTTCTCTTGCCTCTTCCTGTGTTCCCTAATATTGCTTATCATCCCTCAGAACTAATCATTCTGGAAGGAAGGATGATGTGAAGTGATGGTGACAATCCAGGGCCAGGGAACACAGGAGCAATTGCCTATCTTGCACAGAAGATGCATCAGGGTAGAAGGTCTCGTACTGGTGTGGAGCGAGCTGGGACAAGGGGAGATCCAGAACCCTCAGCACCATTTTGTACTGTCACAGGTGAAAGACCAGCAGGGTCTGGTCACAGTCCCCTATGAAACACTCAGGAGAGGAGGATGTCTGGGAAGAGGAGGAAAAATCATTTCCTCCATTTGCAGCTCCTAAAGTCTGCAACGTTTAATGATTTTGTGATGTTTAGGAACTTGACAATTTTCTCTCTGTCATTGGTGTGAAAATAAAAAAAAATGCTGGCCAAATTTTTTTTTTTCTGAGCTCAGATCTAGAGAAGACATTACAGATGATGCCAGATCTCTGCTCCAGCGGGGTCTCTCCAGGGCTGCAGGGGATCCCTGCTCCGGGCCTGCACCACCTCCTGCCCAAATCCCCCTCCTCCTCCTCTGGCCTCGGGGTCCCTCTGCTGCTGCTCCCTCCTCGGCTTCCTCCTCCTCTGCCTGTGCCGCCTTTGGCCCTTTCTGAAACCTGTTTTCCCCCAGGCACCCCCAGCTTGGCTGAGGAGCTCAGCTGTGTCCTGTGGTGGGGCCGTTGGAGCCGGCTGGGACCGGCTGGAACCGGCTGTGTCCGGCAAGGGGATGTGCCTCCAGCTGGACATGTTCCTGTTCAGGAGAGGCAGAGTAGCCTAGGGCATGGCCTAAGGGCTTTTCCCAGGGCTGATGCACCTCATGGATCAGATGTTTCATGGCCTAAAAGTCTACTGACTGATCATCATCTATTAAGGGGTGCCAATGTAGCCAGGGGAATCCCACACTGAGATTCTAAAATGCCAGTGTGAGCCGGGGACTTCCCAATTCAGACCGGCTCTCTCC
Organism: Cariama cristata; assembly: GCF_000690535.1. NCBI lineage: Eukaryota > Metazoa > Chordata > Aves > Cariamiformes > Cariamidae > Cariama > Cariama cristata. The sequence goes on along the minus strand of NW_009633192.1, from coordinate 3,796 downwards.
TGGGGTGAACCATGAAAGTGAAATCGTAATAGTCCCATCTGCTGTAAGGACTGTCCACATGTCAGTCAACATGTTACTTGTCTCCATTTCCCTCTTCCTTCACCCATCCTGAAGACAGAGCTTTGAATACATTTTGAATACAAATTTGAAGTGACTGGCTCATTAGAGTTTGGTTTTTTCCTCTTAGTATTTTTTTTAATATGAAGAGTTATTTTTCCTTTAAGCCATGTTCAGTTATGTGTGAGTGTGTCTGAGGCAGAGAAGGAGCAAAAGAAAGGACAAGGGATTAAAGAAAATGCAACTGAAAGATACATTTCTGACCCAGGCTTTCTCTTGAAGATCAGTTTTCATTTCACAACCATCTTTCAGTTTTGGGGTCTTTTCTTCAGAATGCTCTTTCTTGGGATTCCTGATTGCCTGAGCGCTCTAGAGCTTGTCAATATCAGTCAGTTCTGAATGCATGAAATGTCAAGGACATCTAGTTTTGTTTAGCGAAACATTAATCTCTGACTGTTTTTTGCTGCAGCCCCTTTGGCAGAAGACCCAGTTCCACACCTTTTTCACCAACACAATAGCCTGTCCTGCTCTCTGAGAAGCCCCTCTGACCTCTCTGAACCTGAAGATGTTCTTTGCCACAAGCACCCCAAACACTCTCTCCTCTCTAATGTGCGCTCACGAGGATTCCTGACTTGAGGCATTTGGCTCAACCACAGCTGCTAAGCTTTCTTGGAAATTGAACCACAGTTTCATAATTCCAAGGCATGTGTTCATTTTTTTCTTTCGTGTTGAGATGAGAAAACATGGATTTCTGGTCTGCTGTGATGGAAATTCCACCGTGTCTATGGCCGTATGATCCTTTGTTCCCTAACCCAGAAAATGCAGGTACTGAAGACTTTGTGGGCTTCTTACGTGATAAACACAGATTTATTCTCAATTATGTTCAGTGCCTGCATCAATGAAAAATTTATCATTTTTACCAAAGTTAAATTTGTATTTTTGCAAGAAGGCGTTTTGTTTCTAAGTGTTATTAATTCCAATGTGACTAACAGCTTGGAAACCTGGAAACTGAACATTCCCTTTACTCCAATTTTTTACACAGCCAAGTTCAGAGAATCTTTTACTAAAAAAGAGATCCATTTCTGGACTTTTTCCCTTGTCATCACATCACTAGGGTGGATTACTGTACCCAGTTACCTGTAGTAACAGACAGGACATCAGTAATCCCACTCTGACTGCAATATTTTTCAAAATCTTGTGCCACTGTCAGATATATTTAATATAGTACATTGATAAATAGTGTTCAGACTTTGTTGGTGCTTAGGGTTTTGGAATTGAATAACAATTTCCCTTTTGAGGCTGAAAACAAAATTATCAGCCCCCCCTACTAAAGGCTGACGATTTTTAGGGCAGACTATCATTTTAGTTTAGCATATTCCATTTGTTACTTCTGGCTGGAATCAAATAATCAATAATGCACCATCCTACACAAGTTGTAGGCATTTTAGATATACCTAGGAGGCTCAACAACATGTTTGAAATTGGATGTTTTTGAAAACCCTCAATGAAAAGCCTACTGTCCTTAACACTCCATGTCTAATCATGCAACCTTGGCTACAGTGCCTTCTGCCAGGCTCAGAGGGAAAACTAAATGGGATTTGTAAGTGGCTGCACTGGATGAATTGACCTGTTTAAAAAAGCTCCTTTATAATAGTCCTTCCATTTCCTAAGATCCTTGTGAACAATTCCAGTGATGATTTTCCTGTTGCACTGATTTTTCTCTGGGGGAACTTGCTGAGGATAGTTTTCCTTATTTTCCCCATTTTCTTGGTTTACTTGTTTTACCACCTTACAGCGGTACCATTGATTTCTGAAAGGGTTGTCTGTGTTTCAAGCATAGTGAGAAATCACACTGAGAGACAATACCAATGGAAGGATTTATCTTGCTAGATTCAGACATCATATTCTGGCATAGGTCAGCCTTAGTTTCTAGAATTTCAAGCCAAAAAAATGGAGATGTTTCACCTGAGTCTCTTGAGTTTACCTTGTCTCCTAGCCTTGTCTCATCTTAGCCAAAAGTACATGAAATCTAAACTATCTGAGATAACCTTGTAAGCAGGGAGGGATGCAAAGATAGTTTGCCTGATTTTACAAACAAAGTGTAGGAAAAATCATCCTAGGACAGCACAGGACACAGCCCCAAGGCACACAGCTCCTCTTGGAGAGATGGGCCAATGGAACCACAAAGAGTACTGGTGATTGTCAGTACTTAGGCCTTATTACATTAAAAAATTGATAAATCAAATATTGGTAAATTTAAAAATACTGTGCTGATAGAAGAATACATAAAATATAAATGAAAATGCAATTGTGGTAGGAAAATTAAGTCAAAAGAAGAACTGACCACAGTATTTTAAAGGGTAAAATATATTTGTCAAAAACAGAAACTCAGAAAATCAATCTGATGTTGGTTAGCAATTTGAGGTGGCAAGATTTCTTTGATTCTGTTTCAGTATACCATGATAGCGTACTCCCACTGAGCAGTATTTCACTTTAAGTATTTAGCTAGGCACAAGAGTGCATAGGCACACTAGCTGCCTTTATTACTATGGCTGTACAGTGTTATCACAAATTACATCAACACGTTTCATCTCAGAGCCAGGGCTGACATGACAGGAGGTGATATAAACTATGAGTACATTAGAGGAAGGATCAGAAGAGGAGTTAACCCCCCATTCAGTATTTTATACATTTATTAGCTTATCTATCCACTCATTTATGGGATACTTCTGATGAATTTACATGCCACTGCTGACCTAAATGACAGACACATTTCTTATGGATTGACAGTCACCAAATGTGCACTCTCTTCGTTCATTCATGCCCTCTGGGATATTATTTTTACATTCAAAATTTTTAAACAACATAATTCCCATTTATATTTCAAATATAGAATCTCAGTTATAGGATCTAAAACATCAACTAAACTGTTGTTTCAGATGCCTGATAATTACCAAGGATCCAAGAAGGTTCAGCTCACTTTGTTACTGCTGAAATACCCCCAGGAAAATAAACTTTTCACAAATTTAAATAACTTCTCTAAATTATTATTCATACCTTTTCTTTATTTCTCTATTTACAAGTTATGAATACAAAGTGTATAGCTATGTCTACATATTTTAACTATCTTTCATACAGTTACAAGACTGTGGGAGAAGGGGCTCATGCATAAAACAAGACGTGTAGAGAGGAATTACAAGTTCTCCATCTGCAGAGAGAAGGGGACCTGGGACCCGGTTCTTCAATGGTTTTTATTAGCTCTGAACAGTCGAATCAGTGACTTGATGAAAAATATGAAACAAGTGTCTACAAGAGCCAGAGTTTGAACTTGGATTCCTTTCCATTTCGCATCTGAATTATAAAACAATCTTTATATGCCAGGTTGTGCTTAGACAAGTATACTTTCACCAAGTCCATCTGCCATCTTTACTCTTTGTGCATTTCCACCCACCCTGTTTGCATTAGAGATTTGGTTTATAATATCTTTGTTCAGACAGCTTTTTTCCACCTCTTTCAGTGTGACCATGGAGGATCTGCTTTTGTGATGATTCATGAGTGCCGGGACTCACCCGCGTGAAGATTGTTACTGGATGTGGGTCTGTCTTCAAGCTATGTCTGCAAACACGGGTCAAAGTTGATGTTCATTTTGCAGGACTATAATTAGCACAGCAGGTTTAGACAGGAATCTGCTCCCTCTAGACCAAATTTCAAGGCAACCCAGGAAGAATACAGAGACATT
>NW_009633191.1:27249-40210 GCF_000690535.1 Cariama cristata | reverse complement strand
CTGGCGTCTCGGTGATTTGTTCTGTATGTGTGTGTGTAAGTCCGTTGCATCCACAGCTTGTCACAAACAAAACCCAGCAGACTGCAAGTCAAGGATACGTGTTTCTATTTTATACCATATTTGACCTAGCTGAGTATTAGGATTTTTCTTTTTCCTGGTAAGCACCGAAAACTACCTTGAAGCATGTTACTGGATAAATTTACACAGAATCACAGAACAGTTGGCAGGGACCTCTGCAGATCATCCAGTCCAATCCCTCTGCCAAAGCAGGGTCACCTACAGCAAACTGCACAGGATCACGTCCAGGTGGGTTTTGAATATCTCCAGAGGAGACTCTGCAGCCTCTCTGTGCAGCCTGTTCCAGTGCTCTGCCACCCTCAAAATAGAGAAGTTCTTCCTTGTACTCCGATGGAACTTCCTTAGTTTCAGTTTGTGCCCGTTGCCCCTTAACCTGTTGCTGGGCACCACTGAAAAGAGTCTGACCCCATCCTCTTGACACCTGCCCTTAAGGTATTTATAAGCATTGATGAGATTCCCCTCTCAGTCTTCTCCAGGCTGAAGACATCCAGTTCCCTCAGCCTTTCCTCATGAGAGAGATGCTCCAGTCCCCTCATCATCTCTGTTGCCCTCCACTGTACTCTCTCCAGTAGCTCCTTGTCTGTCTGGAACTGGGGAGCCCAGAACTGAACACAGCACTCCAGATGTGGCCTCACCAGGGCAGAGTAGCGAGGGAGGAGAACCTCCCTTGACCTGCTGGCCACACTCTTCCTCATGAACCCTAAGATACCATTGGCCGCCTTAGCCATGAGGGCACATTGGTCACACTCATGGTCAACTTGTTGTCCACCAGGACTCCTAGGTGGTTCTCCGCTGGGTCAAGGAGAGAGTTCTTGCTTCATCTAAAATGACATTCAGATTTATGTTGAGAGTTCCTGAAGGAGGAAGACTTCAGCCAACTGGAGAGCCCTTATGCAATTCAGAAACCAGCACTCCGCAGCTGCAGTCTGCCCCAGAAGGTAAAGATGGTGGCACATGGACCACTGCCTGCTGCCTTGTATGTGCTGAAGATGGAAGGCCAACAAACTGTTAGATGGTAATGGATAGGGACAGAAGCTGGACCAGTATCTTGTTCTGCACTGGAGTACTTGACTGTTAAGGTGCTTCCTCTACTCCCATCGCCGCCTTCTCAGAGGAATTACTTTCCCTTGGGCTTTTGCAGTGCTGTCACTTGCCCAGTTTTCTCATCTGAAAACTACAGTCCTAGATTTCCTGAAGCAATTAGAAATTTTGCAGAGACCAAAGATCTGCGAAAGGAGAAAATTCCCATCTCCACTCTTTTCCTCTATCCATCTACTTTGACCTGCCTCAAAACATCCCATCTCACTGTGTAGAAGTTGCAAAATAGAATAAACTGAAACAGTATCTCTACTACTGTGCAGGGCATGATTGGACTTAAAGCCTGTCAGGGAAGAAGTAGTATTCAGATTGATGCCTGATAATGTAAAAAGTGCACTTTGTAGACTTCTCTCTGGCTTTCTGACGAACTGTTTGTAGATGAGAATTACTTTCATCACATAACATGCCTTCAACTGTTTTCCATATAGAAAAAAAACCAAGAGTGAATATAGCTTGTGCATTTTTGTGCGTATCTCTGCTTGGTATTCTGCTCTGGTTTCTGGTATTTTAGATCTGCAGGGAGTCATCTTCTTCTCCCTGGGAAGGCCTGTTCATATATGAAGTTCTTAAACAGTGACTGAACTTTATACAGCTTGGAAATTTGATAAGCTGAAGACATCTGTCCTATTTTTGCTAGACCTTGGGTTTGAAATGTACTGTAAATGTCTCTGGTTTGGGGTTTTTTGTTTGGTTTGGGGGCGGTTTTGTTTAGTTTTGGGAACACATTTTGACATTACTTTTGGGTATGCTTTTCCAGAATTAGGAAAGAAATGCTGCAGAGCTGTTGAGGTTATCAAGCAACATCCTGTATCGGGCGAGTATGTTCTTATTTGTGTAAAACTTCATGGGGTGAAAACAGCAGTTACTCTTTCCTGGCAAAATCCTTTTCCTAACCTTCCCATCTGCAGCATTCAGCTGCAACACAAAGGACCCAGTCACTTTGCAAGCGGTTTGCATCCTGAAGAAACCATTTGGCAAAGCTTGTCAAAATTTTGCGTGACGGAAACCTACGGGGCTTTCACTGCAAATTTGGCACCCCATGGTAACATTGTTTCCCAGCTTTTAAATTTTATTTTTTTTTAAAATTAGTTTGGCAAAGTGTAGGGCAAGGAAAAACATATAGCAAATTTTGAGTCGTGTCTGTTGAAATCATGTGTTTGTCCACATGGCTTCAGCTACGGGTAAAGGACATGGATTAATCCAACTGGATTTTACTGACAAAGAAAAGGTACTTTCCAGGAACAAACAGCCGATTAATAAGGATTACAGGGTTCCAGCAGAGAGAGAAGCAAAGACCCAATGGCATCCACGTGTAGAGTTTCCTAATTCTCCTTAAAAACAATTTTGTGGTTAGCCAGGTTTTCCCATGTATTATTTCTTCAGCATTTGCTTAAAGTGCCTAAGGTGTAATTGCATAATGAGCAATTACTGAATTCTCAGGTGCCGGTTATTATATATGCATTTTACTTAAGTTTTTGCAATATTTTTGGAATAAATATTATGCAGACTATCCCTTCTGGCAGCTTCCCCTCGTGTCCCCGCCCTCCCCCTCTATTGACAAATGTCCTTCATTTGTTGTTGCAGAAGGCTCATAATTATGTACAGTAATTCTTCGCAACTTTGTAGGGCGTTTATGTCTAAAGTGTAAGTCAGCACCAGATGACAATCCTGGAATTTGCTGAAAAAATTTTCCAAGATGCAGTTATGTGGGCTGTCCTTGAAATTTAAGGAAACAATCTTTCTGATTAGTTTGTTGTTGATTACGTTCTGCATAAATAGCATAAAGGGACATTTGGAACAATTTGCTACTTAAATAGGAGTAGGCTTTGCAGAAATCAGTTGTACTGGGGAGAAAAATTAACGACTAAACTAGTTTAAGACTGCTTTTTCTAAACAAGTCCAAGTATACTTCACGTATTACACTTTATTTTCCAGTTGTTTGACCTAAAAAATGCAATATTTCATTTGTATATAAGACATTTTCTCATAACCGATACATTTTTGTGTATGTGTTTCTTTGCATTGGCTTTTTTCACCAAAGGATTAAAAAGACTATGTAGTGTAATAAACTACTTCAAAAATATTCTGAAGTAATTTATTGAAAAAGGCAAATCTCAGAGAGAGAACTAATTTAAACTTATCTGCACATGCTAATTAGATATAAAAACCTCAAAACATCGTTTTTCTATAAATATAAGTGTATTTCAGAAGACCTAGTTTATATTTATATTAATGTAAACAATCCCCACACTGCATATCTGTATTAATACATGAGAAAAGTAAAATGGATATAGAAATAAGAAATACAGGATCTCCTTGATCTAAAGAATAGATATCAGTCTAAGTAGACAGCTGCAGTAATAAAGTCACTGAAATTAATGGTAGTGAGGGAGCCCTAATTTCAGTCATTTTTTTTGAAACTTCTCGGTGACATTTCATTTGATTGAGAACTGTGGCAGAGAAATGTCAGCTAACGTTAACTGTTAGAAATAAGTTATTAATTGAAGGTTATATTAGGGTCCCTAGATGAAGCATATATACGCTATAGCCTATACTTGTTACTTCTGATACATTTGTAAATTGTATCCTTTCGAGATGCAAGTGCTACATATCTAAAGTGATACGTGTCATATTATATTGACATATAATACGTTAATGTCAAATAGCACATGTCAGAATCGGGCTAGTAGACCATGTATACGTCCCCGCTGTTCGTGTAGCTCTGTTCAGCAGCATATTCCTGCAACCTGGGCTGCTCCTTTGAATGCTACCATTAGTGTCACTTTTTTTTTTTTTAATTTTTGCAATGTATCGCTCTCCTGCCTGGGATTAAGCTATGTCCTTGGGGGAGTGACATGTGTACGTGTTTGTGGCCATTGAGTATGTTTTTTTTAATTGGAGGTTGTGAATGTAGTTTGTAAGCATTATATACCACTGTTTTTATTAGTTTTTAAATAGCTGTTAGACCTCTGTATTGCTATGTGTTTTGCTTGAAGAACGAAGAAGGATGAATGCTGTTATAGATGGATGGGGGTTTTTTTGTTTTACTGGAAGGGAGCTGCTCAGCAAACATTATCACGAGAGCTATTTTTGGAGCAGTGTCCAAAAACCTGGCTTAAAAGATACTTGGTTATCTTTTAAGATTCTGAAGGGGAATAATCTGTACTCCTGAGCTTCAGACCAAATTTTTACCAGCAGCCAGATAGTCATTGTAGAATGGATAGGAGGAGTCGTTTGGAGGAAGGACTATCTTAAAATGTTGTCGGAGAGTTCTGGCGGTTCTTGGACTTTGTTAAGACCGATGACAAATTAGTTATGATTGCTTTTCCCAGAGGGACATTGCTGGGATGGAGCACAGGCTTTCTGGGAGGGAGGAGAGCCTTATCTTTGACGTCAGTGCTTTAATGATGGCAATTATAAATACCTCTGGAGAGCTGCATAAAGAAGAAAACAGGTTCTCACTAATTGTACAAAATTATATAAAGCCTGGCAGGGCTCCTTCAATGAGAAAAGGATGTGCACCTTTAGGAAGAAGGAGGAAACCTGGCAGCTAGGGGAAGAGGGTCTTTTATTCTCTCCTTTTCAGGAATCCCCACGCTCTCATCTGCCTGTTGTCTGTATTCTGCTTGCACCATCAGACTTGCCACCAAGGTGACTTGGAGTCTTGGTGGTGAGTTCTTGACTTTGGAGTCAAGAATAAGCACCTCAGTTCGGATTGGCAGGGATGTTAGTGGAGTCTCAACTTCCTCTGCTGAAAGAATTTTAAGTTCTCTGCTCAGGTGTATTTGTAATGATCTTTCTACCGTAGAAATGATGCTGCAGTTGGTCCAGTCTTGTACCCACTAGCCTGTAGTGGGGACACAGAGATTGCTGAGATGACATACAATGATGGGTAATGTTCAGTAGATCAGACTGCTGAGTGATTTCAGATCCTGATGGTTTCTTATGAATTTAAACTCTTCTAGCTGTGTTACATGTTTCTAAATCCTGAACTCTGGTTCAGGATTTCCTGGTGTGAGACTACCTCTTTCTGGAAAACAGAAATATAGCCAGCCTCTACCTGCTAACACGTGACGTCCATATCCTGTTGAGGAGCATAGAGCCTTCTAGGTCCACTCTTCTAATTGCAAGATCAAGTTGTCTGTATTTTGCTTACTGCTTAATTGGGAATTTCAGTATATTATTTTATACCTTGCACCATGTGAGCTTTGTTTACTTTTAAGAGGACTGTTACCAAGTGTGGGAGCTGCTGAAGAAGGTCAGACGCAGGTTCACAAAATGAGATGCTTTAGCTGATCAGAACGTGTGGCACCTTTCTGCTCGAAGCTATGTGGTAAGGAAGTGTTCACAGACCAGAGCAAAGGTCAGACGCAGGTTCACAAAATGAGATACTTTAGCTGATCAGAACATGTGGCACCTTTCTGCTTGAAGCTATGTGGTAAGGAAGTGTTCTCAGACCAGAGCGCCTCATTGACTGAATGGAAGAAGATAAAGGTGAATTCCCTCCTGTCCCTTTTCAGTGTTCTGAGTTAGCTATGAGGTGAACTTGTATCTGAACGCTGAGCAAGAGAAAGGTATGACAGTGTTGAATAGGAAAGTGTTTGGTATAAGGGACACGTCCAAACTTTGGCCAATTCCATCCTGTGTTCAGTAGTGCTCTTGGAGATACATATAATTTTCAGCAGTCTTGAGTAAAACTTGTTCTGCTGTTCCGGATGGGATGGGATGGGATGGGAGTGCCTCTGCAGGTGGATGATGACCTAGCCTCAATTAGTCTTGTCTTTATCACCCTTTGGCTGAAATGCAGCAGCCCAGCAGACAGGGACGTGGAGACTTCAGTCCTCAAGGCAAACATCCTGGACCAAAACCACTGTACCATGTCTCCTCAGGAGCATGTGGTGCCATGACCACATTCTTAGTTCTTTAAGCTGAGATTTCCCAGAAAATTTCAAATTAAATTCAGTACTTCTTTTCTTCATGGTCTAGGCTGTGAGTATGGAAAAGGCAGCTACATGTCTGAAGTGAAGACTGCTGTCTAGGGTACTGTTGAGCATAAATGGATTTTCCACAATAAAGGCAAATCTTTTCTGTAGTAAAGAGAATTTTTTCTTTAAGGGTTGGGCTGAGATACTGCAGTCGCAGCATGGACTTCTTGTCCCAAGTAGAGGATACAGGATACAGGAGATGATGTGGCCTGTGTTAGTCATGCCACTTAATGTACTTGTAGAAAACTCTCAAATAATGATTTGATTGAATGACCCTTCATAGGATGTTCTTGATCAGGGGGAATCCACTGGCAGCTGCCAGTTCAAATGCTCCTTTGAGTCTTTCCACAGCGGAATCTGTACCGGTATGAACTTATTTTCATCTACAACCATTTATGATTTATTAAGGTTACTATATAGTCATAAAGACCTCTAAATCTTGTTCATTTTCCAGGGACTGTATTGTTTTGTACTACTTTTTTTAAAGGGACAACTTAAAAAACGAGGAACTGACAGACAGCTTCTAAATTTGGTCTTTGTGGAGCGCTCAGGAATTACTTCTGTATGTGGAGCTTTTTCTATATTTATCAAGAGGAAATCCTGAGGATGTATTAAACTACAAAGTTGAAGAATTATTTGAGTTTTACGTGCTTGAGGTTCTCCTTTCTCCCTGAAGAATTATTTTAGGCTATCTGGTATCAAATCACCCTTTTCCGCTTGCTAAGAAGGGAATTCTGCTTTACTTCCCTTGCTGGGCTCAACTTCCTGTATTTAAAAGAGGGATTTTTGTATTTAGTGGTACAAAGGCTTCTGTACCTGTGAAGTGTGGAAATGGGCCCCCCTTTATGTGAACCTGATGTCTTGTCTTGTCTAGTATAGAATAAGTACGTCTTTTTCCAGTTTGGGAGAAAAAGGTAGCTTCTGTGGAAGCCAGAATAACTTGGAATTTCTTTGTCAGACTAGCAGGTAAGATAGTTAAGAGAGTTTTTAAATTAGTAACCTTCTTGAAGTTACTTGCTATATTGTTCAGCAATAGCTATGAGGAATTTTCTTTGACTACTATTCCCCCTTTTGCTTTTGTTTTCCTACTTTCTCCTGTTCTCTTCCGAGAATAATACTCAGCTTTGCCATACAGCTTACCTCTGACCTAGAAGGAGGGTGGTTTGTGCTGCCCGGGAGTTGTGATCCCATGAATATTGTCTTAGAGCAGTGTTGAGAGAGTCTCGTTTCTCTGATACTTTGGGGAATAGTTGTGTTGATATGCACAGTGTACCCTGTCAAGTAGGTTAGTTGTTCACCGTAGTCTGGGAACTGACTTTTCACTGGGCAAGAGTCCTTCCCTTGCTGTTATTTTCCTGTTGCTATATTGGAAGGAAAGTATTGGAAATGCTTAACCTTTCAGTGTCTGGAAGTCTCCTTCTTGAATGAGCTCACTGGGGAGGACCCTGCACCCTTCTTGATGTTTAGTGACCATAGGTGTGAGCTTTTCCAATGAAGAATACAGAGTTTTGTACCACAAACAGAAATGCTAAGCCAGCTGCAGCTTTGTTGAGTTTTTTTAGTGGTTCTGCATCGGTGATGGTATTTCACAGCACCACCGAAGATAATGTTGGAAAGCACCGAATGGATTGTCTTGAGCAAGGTTGGGAGGGCAGGCGGTGGTACTTATCGACAGAAATTCCTGCAACCTTTGGTTGTGAAACATGTGAACCTGGATGCTGGTAGAAAGAAGAGACCTGACATAATGGGTTGGCCTGGTGGGGTTCCCGTGTTTCTGAAGAACGCACGCTAAAAACAGAGGTGTAGAACTTGCTTTTCTTGCCACATCTTATTAGTGAAATTTTGAAAGCCGTCAGTACCGTTTTTAGACTTGTATCATCCTGCCCTAACGAGAAACGAATCTAACAGACATACATGACAGCCACCATCAGTTCTCCCAAGATTGCCTGCAACGGTGGGAAATTTTTCTGATAAATGTCGGTAGCATAGATGAGACCAAAGGTTTTTGTGTCTATTTAGCCTTTCTAAAAAATTCTTCAGTGTGCTGATGGGATAGCAGTCACTCAAAGGAAGACTTCCTTTGCTCGGCTTGATTGACCAGAGTCATTCTGTGGGAAAGGATGCTAACTTATTCTAAACTGAAGGTGACCCTTGCCTTTTTGTGAGCAATAAAGACATAATAGAGGCCCAGTTAGGGTTCAGCGGAACCCCCACAGCCATCTGCACACTTCATTGGCAGAAGTGGCTTTCACTTGAACTTGCATTTGACAAGTGTTTTCTGTCTCTTTCTCATTCAGAAGAGTCCTTCAAAGCCAAGTAATTGAAATGCTCTCACCCCTCACTCCTTTTCCTCCTTCCCTGAGACTTGCTTAAATTGCGGGGCAACTGGTATTCAGTGTTAATGAGGAAAAATGCATGCGCTTCCAAAGCTTACTCTTTTTTTTCCCTTCCCATAGGAAAGTTTCTTAAAAAAAAAAACCAAACAGAAAAAGCCCCTCTTTTCCACACTCTCCAGCAGCAGCTTCATGAACGAAAAAATTGGGGGGGGGAGAGTTGTTTCTGTTGCGTGTTACGTGGCCGTTTCTATCCCTCCCTCCCCCTCTTTTTTTTTTTTCTTTTTTTTTTCTTTTTTTGCATCGAGCTGGACTTTTTGAAATGAAACACAAATCAGGTCTCTGGAATAAAGGGTTGTGAGTATGCCTTGTGGCATTTGGAATGAGACTATTCACTGCCTGAATGACTATAAATAGAAAGCAAGGATCTGCGTATTTCTCAGTTCAGACTCCCTGCAAAGAAGCGCCCTTCCCAGTTAAAGGGTGACTTTTTGAAAGAAACCTTGTTCCTTGTGCTGAATTGAATTGCTCCAGGAATTTTTCTCCTTGCAGCTTGCATAAAAAGGTGTTAACCTCTAATTTATTTCTCCTTTTAAAAAGCGATATCCTCCATCATAAATGTATTTTCTTAGCCATGTCACCAGATACGCCCGTCTTGTCTCTACAGAGTTGGGTGGAAAAAAATTTCTGAGCGCAGAACAAACATTGTTCTCAGCAATTTTTGTGCCTGAAAGCTTTCTTTTTGGCTCTGGGCCAGCTGTCGGCTCCCTTTTTATCTGGTATTCATTCTTCAGTGAGAAGGGTAAATTAGCAGCACTCAGGTTTTTGGGGGGTTTTTGTGGGTTTTTTTTAGGGATTGAGAAACAGAATGGGAATTGTGATTGATTTTTATAATAAAAGATTTGATTCTCCCAACACACTTGTGATGTTGCCGACGGTAAGAACCCCAATAGCTTACTGTTGCAGTTCTGCAGACAATTTGTTTGGCTGATTTGGCTGTTAAAAAATGCTCATAAATCTGCCATGTCGTGCAGTTATGCAAATGTAGTGCAGTCATTTTTCTTCTGCCTCTCCTTTTCAGAAGGATTGTAGTATTAAAGAAAGAAGCATAGTAGATGGGAGGAAAATGTTTGACAGGTTTGTGAGTTGGCAGTCTTAAAGATCCTAGCACTTGAGCTGTTGGATTGGCTTGTTTCTCTTTTTTCCCCTTTTAAAATTTTTTCTTTTATTTCCCCCTTTTTTTCCCCTCTCCTTTTTTCTTCTCTCCTTTCCCCTTTTTCCCTCCTAACACAGCGGTGTTTTGTGTGGTGTTATTTTGAAAGCCGCTTATTATTTTCTACTCGGACCTTTTGTTTCACTTTTTTTTTTTTCTGCCTTCAAAAAACTAGCAAGGGCATCCTTCTTCATAAAATCTTCTTTTCTCTGTTCATAGTTTTTAAAGAATGGGTCTAAAGATTCCTTGCATTGCTCTTTCCGTTACTGATGGATTCCTAGTTGTGGGGTTTTTTATTTGTTTGTTTAACAGAGGAATTAAAAGGTTGACAAATACCCCCCCCTTAGTTTTTTAAAGCTTAGCCTGTGCGTGGTTTGCAGTGGTTTTTGCATTAGTGCTAATGTAAAAAATGAGAGCAACAGCAAGCAGACAGGAAATAAAGGGAGTAATATGAGGTTGCTGTTCATATTTCTAGTAAAAGGGGAAAAAAGCAGTAAAAGAAATGTGCTCTTCAGCAAGCCCAGGAAAGCAGATTTTAAGAGGTCACCAAGCAGGCTAAGGAGGAAAGAGATTCTATAATATTTAATTTCTTTGTAGTTTTCAAAATTGTAATTTTCTTAGCTTTAAATTGACAGTCAATGTCACTCTTAATAGGATTTTTCATAACTGGACACATGAATAACAAACTTTACAGAGAAATGTATCCAAGTTGGTCATTTCCTTCTCTTGATCCTGACTGTGGGGTCATCTTGATTATCCTTGTCATTTTACATTTTGTCTGCGTGCTGGTTTCTGTCAGGGGCACCGTACATTTTCCTTGTCACCTTTTTTGTGTGACCGACTTCACCTATGACGGGTTCCTGCTGTCCTTTTGCGTTTACAGCAAGCATAGGTATTTCTGTCGCCTTTTCCCTTTCCCTTGGGAACCTCTTGTGAGCCACTGTACGAATACGTTGGGCTCTTTTTCGTCTTGCCTTGCCTGCAGTGACTTTTGTCCAACATTTAAAGCTGCTTTGTAGATGTCACCTACCATCCACTCACAGTTGTAAAATTTGCCTGCTACTATTCCCATCCTACCGCATGTTTTTACAGTAATTCTTTTCGTGCCTCTTAATTTGAAGTGATGTTACTTCATGGGATGTTTTACCTTTATAAATCTCCCTGAGCAGAGCTGTTAGTTTAGAAGGACAAGCGATTGCTCAGATTATATTTTGCCAGTTACTCATCTGAGCTGCCTTTGAGTTCTTCACTTGACTTAAAGCTACTTTCTAGCTAAAAAAAAATGCAGTTTTTCTTAGTTCAAATATTGCATTGGCTTTATTTTTAATTATGCTGCCCAGTAGTTCATGATTATATGAAATTTTGGATCATGTGCTTCTTTAACTTATCAGTAAGATCTTTTTATATATAGCGTCTATAATATGTTTATTTAATAATTAAATATGTATATCCTGTTGAAAAGTAAAACATGACGATTTATAAAACGGGTGGCAAGCACAGAGCATGCCTTTCTTCTAGCTATGGGTCTGGTTTTATTCTTTGTTAAAATACCAAACATTTTTGTCAGATTTAAGGCAAGAAGAAACTTTCCAGGAAGGACATCATTAGAATCTGGGTAGTTGCTTCTAACATAAAACTCACCTCCTTTCTGTGATATATATTACTAACTTTTTAGTCTTATTTTGAATGCCTGAAAACCCCATTGCTCTCCCGTGAGGAAAGTCCCCAGTGAAACCCCTTGTCTCTTGAAAACGTCTGAGAAATTAATCTTAAATTTATCAGATAATCAGGAAGGATTAACAAACTCAGTGCATCGGTTTCACCAATGTCTATGGTGAAAGATCTGGTTTGGTTTGACCTCCTGCTTAGGCGGCAATAAGGAGGGTTTTACAAATTGTACTCAGAAAATATGTATAGTCAATCTTCTGATGCATCTCTCCTCTCTGCTCTTGTCAGGTGAGGTTTTCCTACCCCAGAAGCAATGAATGTTTAAGTTGCATCCAAATTCTGTGTTATCTGTGAACAATAATAGCTATGTAATTACCTTTCCCAGTGATGTAAGGTGTAAATAAAAACATTGCTTTTACTGGAGTCTTCTCCTTTGTTCCTCTGTTTTTTCTTTGCTTTACTTCATTCTAACCTCTCAAGGTAGGATTATTGTCAACTCTCAGGGCTGTAGGGCAGTCAGAAGGTTTCTGTGTCTCATGAACAACTGAGAAGACCTACTCAACTTGGCTGTGTCTGGACACATGACACTGAATTGGTGGTCTGAGGTGATGCAGAAAATCCTTTTTTTTAATAGGTACTTGGTGTACCTTGTGTGTATATGCAGAGTCAGAAGGATCTGAGGTTAGGAAGGAATATTCTCTAGAACTTGTTGTCTAGCCTGATACATGGTCCTCTTACTCTTACCATCGTATAGAAGTGGGAGTCATGTGTCTTTGTAGCAATATTGGTGTCATCCGCTTCGCCTGTGGCATGCTGTCAAGTCATCTTCAGTGCAACCAGAGGCAGGTCAGTATGGAGAAATGTGTATGAATTTAAGTGGACCCTGTTGTCTTAGGTAGTTTTGAGACTGAAGTCTACGAACCATTTAATGAGTTGGTGATTTTAGGGGTGGGAGTGTTGTTTTTTTTCTTTGGAAGCCGAAGCAGTTATGTTTCTTTTTGACAAAACCAGTTCTCTGCTTTCCACTGATGAATGGTGTCATCATATAGCAGCACAGGATAACCTACATATTCCCTGTTCTCATTGAATAACTGTTTCGAGCACTGGCTTTGCTGGTGCAGATTCATACTCACTGGAAATAATAAAACTACCCAAGTCACTTGTCAGAACAGAATATTAATGGGTGGCATATTATTAAAGCAAATTAGTAGAAATGCTTAGAAGAGAAGCTGCAAGCAGCAGCTGAACGTGGAGCCGCTACTACCTGCATGTAGCAACATGAAGCAGGACCTGGACTGAAAGCACAGAAATGCTTGTCTTTGTTAAAGTGTAAGTGAAATATTTGTCGTGAGCATTAAAAAGAGAATTACTTGGGTTTGTTTGCACAGCTCCCACAAAAATAATGTCAACTTAAGCAAATTTTCGACACCCAACTTGGCACTGCCTCGGACAGCTTGTGTAGAAATCACTGCAGCTGGGAAATCTCGTGCCTTTGAATTTATGCTTAGATTGGAAGTTACTCCTGAAGACTG
This sequence comes from Cariama cristata, assembly GCF_000690535.1. Lineage (NCBI taxonomy): Eukaryota > Metazoa > Chordata > Aves > Cariamiformes > Cariamidae > Cariama > Cariama cristata. The sequence continues at coordinate 27,303 of NW_009633191.1, read as the reverse complement.
TGCCGTGCTTCGGAGATACCGTTTTTGCTAGTCCAGATTGATACAAGAGGTGTA
>NW_009633191.1:18172-27218 GCF_000690535.1 Cariama cristata | reverse complement strand
GCTGAACTCCTACTCTAAACTGGCAAGGCCCAGCCTAAGGTGTGATATTACCTTAGTGATTCAGAAATGTAGGGCACAAGAAGAATGAGCAGTTAATGCCAGGTTCCATGGGGAGTCTGGGAGGTGACAGAGGTCAGAACAAGGATGTTCTGAAGATTCTTCCAGAGTAGTGATTGCAAAACTCCTGGGTTTGGGTGGGTTTTATTTTTTTTCTTTTTCTTAAAGGCTGGTTGCATTCTGATGGCTCCGCAGAGATTTAACAAGGCCCAGCCTTGGGTTTGCTGCCCTAGGAGGATACTGGATTTTATAGCAACTTTTCAAGACCATCCTGTGAGACAGTAAAACATAAGTACTTTCCCTTTAGAGAATGATTAAACTTTGCACCACCCACTTCTAGAACGTTGAAGAGCTCTTGTAGGTAGGGAGCATTGTTGTCCTTCACGTTACAGACGATTAAACTGAGATGTGTTTCAGTTAAGTGAACTGCCTGGAGGCAGTTAGATTTGGGACTCAGGCCATGTCTAAGAGGTGGGAGGGGAAGAAGTCATGCCCCTTAGCCTATGCTAGAGCTGGGAAGGTCATTTGCTCAGAGTGCTTATGTCATCCAGAGAGCACCAGCACTCCTTCCTTCAGTATGAGATGTTCCTCTGCTAGTGGGTGTTTCTGGCAAGAGTTGTACTAGGGAAATCTTCCAGTATAAAGGAGATCCCCAGGGGAGAAAAGGAGGTGGTACTTGTGCTGACTTGCTGCAAGACCTTGGGTTGGATATTTCAGTCTCATGTGCCCCTGCAGCGGAGGAAGGTTAGTGTTTTCCAACTTGTTGAAGCCTTCCTAATTTCAGGTTCGTGAAATGCTACGTAAATGCAAAGTTACTGATGCCAGGAAATGGGGAGATTCAAGGCATCTTTGTGGAGTGCCACTGCCTCTCCTTTGGCCTCTGCTTTTTCCTCCCTGTGGTTTGTCTTACGGTTTTAATGTTCTGATCTCGTGAATCCGCCTTTGAGGATTCAGTAGCAGACCAAATGTCAAAATTGTTCTTGGTACAAGCATTTGCCTTTCGTCTTGTTTTACCAACAGGCTTCTGGCATGGCCGTAGGGGCAGCAAAAGGAACATCTTTGACACATTACATTCGTGGCATTATGGACTGCGAGTCTGGAGACTTTGTATGGTGCTTGTGTGTTAACACGATCCCCTTTTGCTGTGAGCTTAACACCCTCATGACAGTTCTACCTTGGCTGTCACCTGGTTGTTCCTGCTATGGAGACAGTTCACAGGGAGAAAGAATCCCATTTGTTCCACAGAACCAGTGCGCTTGATGCCACCCTTGTGCAGTCAGGAGCTTTTCATCCATGTTTTTTGTTGTCTTCTACTTCTGAGACAGGAAGGATCTACAAGGTAACTGGGCTTTTTTCATTTTCATAGTCATCAGTAACCCGTTGATTGTGCTACAATGTATGGGAATATATACTAACTGTTAGTTACGGTTTTTAAGAACAGAGTAAAGCTTACATCAGTTTGTGCTTTCATTATCTATTTCCTGGCATTTGAAAGTTTGAACTTGTGGTTGTAATAGGGCACCTGGTAGCACAGGACAACTTTGTTAATGCAAAGTTAAAGTTGGTTTTGTTGGTGAATATCCCAGCTTGCTTAGAACTTGTGAAAGAAGTTGAGAAGACATAGCAAATGGTTCTCAAAAGAGAATAGATTGCCAATGAGGTTTGGGAGGGGGAAGATGGGCTGAGATCAAAGATTTTAGATGTGGTACTTCAAGACATGGTTTAATAGACATGATGGCATCAGGTATACGGTTGGACTTGATGATCTTTGACGTCTCTTCCAACCATAATGATTCTATGATTCTATGATTTGCTGCTGCAGACTGATGATAAAACACAAATCACTTGATTTTGGAGCAACAGACTAAGTTCTTAAACATGTCAGATCAGTTCTGTCTCCAAAGTGGAGTGTTACCTTACACTATGAATGAAGACAGGGACAGTTGGGAGAATTTGTTTTTCTCCAAATTAAACTTGGTACAAATGCGCTTTTTTTCTTTTTTTTTTTCCTGTGCCGAAACAAGCGTTTGGAGGAGAGGCATAGATAGAGTGAAGGTGTCCTGTGTATTTATGTCAGCAGATGTAGCTCAAACAGTTTATTCTGATAACATCCAAGTCTTTGCCCTTCTTTGAGTTCTTGAGGAGCTAATCTATTGGTGAATCAACTTGGGAACTGCTGTCTTTTTCAGCCTTGGTGCTTTAAAATAAATGGACTCAAGCTTATCTGTTAGAGACCCCAGCAAAGACTGACATGAAATTAATTTCAATAAATTCTCGGATTACTTCTGCTTTGGAGAGGTGAGTACTAGGCAAGCCAAAGGCATGTTGCTTGTCAACGTCTCACCTTGGTATCTTTCCAAATAAGTGAGGGAAAATTTTCACCCTAGCTTTTTGCAAGTAATTTTTTTTCTCCATGTTGCAACTGCTTTTGACAGTTCCTTAGAGAACCAACCGAGTGGGCAGTGCCCAGCTACTTATGGTCAAGGGGTAGGTAAAAGTCTCGTGTTGAATACAGAGTTGAAACTTACACATTGGTGTTAAGATACAGGCAGTGAAGGTCATGGGAAGTCTCCTATTTCCGATCAAACCAACTTCAGCTTCCTTTTTGAGAGGAACTTCCTTTGAGTATCTAATAATTTACTATAGAACAGCTGCCTAGTCCAGACATTCCCAAAATTTGAAGTATTTTTTGTGTAGAAGTGACCAATTCTTTTAAAAAAGGAATTGGGATTGGATGTACCAAACAAATTCACCACAGGCAATGTTTGAGTAAATTAGTTGTTTTTTGGGTTTTTTTTTAGCTCACAATCAGCATAAAATTGACAAAAATAAACACTGCAATCCCAGTCAGGAAACTGCCTTATCCCTAATACAAACAAACAAACCTTCCCTCTATCCACAGAAACCTCACAGACGATAAGCCATCAAGTCTAAATAAGGTCCCAAATTTAAACAGGAAACTGATATTTCTGTAGTCACAGTGGCTGCCTCCTCCCATGTCCTCGGGCTCAAAGAAAGCATACGTTTCCAATAGATGCACGGACCAGTTGTTATAAATGCTGTTCTTTTATGTCAACCCCGTGACTCAGAGTAGAAAATTACTTATTTCGGTCTGTTCAGATTACTCTCTCTGGTTTTCAGCCTTGTTTAATAAAAAGAGTGGGAGAGGTCCTCCATGAATCTGTACTTCTGTTGACCTGCAGACTTCTTGGCAGGGTCCTTGTGATCTGGCTTATCATCCTTGCTGACAGTAAACTGGGAACTAAGGCCTTAAACCGTAAGCCATTCTTTGTAGCCGGGAGGACCCTGTGCGCTCAACCAGGGTTATCGCAGTACCAGGCATGCCAGGCTTGGGTGGGTGTGCATCTGTCCTTTGTACCACCTCATCTTGGTCAGTTGGGTCATGGGAGAACGATACAGTTTAGTCTTGTCCAGCAGCAGTACTGGGAGATCTTAGTCAGATGGAGTTTGCATTCCTTAAATAAATGAGCGATTGCAGCAGCTTTCTTGGTGTCTAAAGAGTGCTTAGAATATGTGCCGCTAGCTGCGTCAGAGAAAAACTCCAGTTTTCTCACGCACCCAAGAACGGAGTGTTGGTGGCCAGGAGCATCCAGGTTCTATATTAACTGTTAATATATTAATATATTAACATCTTAGTCAGATGGAGTTTGCATTCCTTAAATAAATGAGCGATTGCAGCAGCTTTCTTGGTGTCTAAAGAGTGCTTAGAATATGTGCCGCTAGCTGCGTCAGAGAAAAACTCCAGTTTTCTCACGCACCCAAGAACGGAGTGTTGGTGGCCAGGAGCATCCAGGTTCTATATTAACTGTTAATATATTAATATATTAACTATTAATATATACATGTTAATATATTAACATGTATTAACTATGAACCCTCTTCCTTCTATAGTTCTGCAGTGAATCTGACTGGTTTTAGAAGATGCTGAAAGGTCTGTAAAAGTGCCTTTTCTACCAGACCTCAAGTGTTATAACACTCTCCTTCCCCTCAACTTTCACCCTCGTAATTTCTTCCCACCAGAATACTATAGTAATTGTAAACAACTAAATTGGTCAAAACAAAACATTGGATAAATATGAAGAGACAAAGATATACCCCAAGCAGAAGTTTCGTTCTGAAAGAGCAGCTCTGGAGAGTCCACAAAGTACTCTCCCATTGCGAGTGGTCAGAAACTGTAATTTTAAAAGATTCTAATGTTAAAATGAAATGTTTAAATGGGGCTAAGAGGAGTTTGTGAAACTGAAATGATAAAAGCCCCTGCAGCACTCTCAAAATGACAACTGAGAGGCAGAACTCACTTTGGCAAGATGGGTTTATTTTCCAGTCTTTCATGCAGTAAGACCTGGTACTCAGTTAGACTTTAATTTCCGTGGAAGTGAGCTGTGCCAGAAACTTCATTTAATGATTTATTTTTTTTTCCCCCAAAACCAGTCATCTCTGTCTTGGATACTAACCTTGGAGATTAGCAATGAGATATCATTTTTCTGTATTGTAGATGTGCAGTTTCGTTCTTGCCTCTGGCATAAATGCGTCATTTCAAGTCTGTAAGAATTTGTACATGGACTTTGAGCTTCTGAAGGGAGAAAAAAGTAGTGCTGTAGTTTGTGGTCTCAGCATTTGGAAGCAGGAGGAATAACAGGAGCCGTATGTATTCCCCCGGTTAGAATTTTATATTCCTTTTAAAAATGTCTTCAACCAAACCTTCCCCTCAACTTTGTTCTTTCTGGCCTCTTATGCTTTGCTTGTCAGGGATATGAAAATCATGGATCCTTATTATTTCTGGTAGTTTGGTGTATTTTTTTTCAAAATGTGTGGGTGGCAGTGTCAATCTGGAGGCAGCAGCGGGTCCTGTGACTCTCCTACTGCTGCATTAACCATCCATGTGATCTACAGCAGTGTGTGACAGTGTCCTGACTCAGTTTCCTTGCATGCAAGGCGGGGATAACTGATAGCTTTCTGTGCAAAGTGTTTGGATCCATGGATGGAAAGAACTGTGAAAGAGGCTAAGCACTATAGTTTGCGAGTGGAAAATTGACCTCTAATTAGCCTCCCCCTTCTTCTAAGTATACAATGTGTTTGTTTGATAGTGGAAATCTAATCCTTTGGGAAGCACAAATTCCTGTAACTGCTCTGATATGTATAAATAAAAACATGTTCCTCATTACAAACAACATCAAAGCAATCGCAATATGGATTAAAATACACACCCTCCCCTCCTCCATACTAATACGCAGCAATGCGGAGTTCAAATGAAGTCATTAGCAGTATCTCCAAGTATTTGGCAAAAGCAACCACAGTTGTGTAGCTACAGGCGATGAAAGTCCCTACTACAAAAAGGGAGGGACAGGGGGAGTAGCCTGCATTGATCTAATTAGTCAATGAGGCACAAAGTATGTAAAATCTCATTATATATCACCAGGAAAATTTGGCTTGAGAAGTAAAGAATTTGTAACTGATTTGTCCATGGGTGGGTTATTCGTGTCTTTGAATCTTCCAACAGGAAACAGGATTTCTGAAAACATATTCGAAACACACACATATTCACTTACATGCACACACATACAAATATATATATATATATCTGTGTTTATACTTATGCATATGCATACATGTAGCTAGATCCTGAAACTCTTTCTCAACCCTCACTCAAGGCATGCTTTCATGAGAAAGTTCCCAATAGGGACAAAGTGAAGATTATATTTTTGATTCCTAATGAAGACTGTGGATCTTGCTATCATGCCAGTCACAGCCTGAAAACAGAGTGTGTGGCTGTTTCAGTATTACTAAACCCAGATGATGGGTTTGTCCCATTGCCCCAGGCAGTGCAGCTCATGCATGAAACAGCTCTTCTCCCTAAAGAAGATCTGCTTAAAAATGAGGACTTAAAATGACTTTTTATAACTTGCCTTTTGCCCTTTTCTTTTAAGCCTTTCAGGGATATATGTTACACTTAAAAAAATTTCTCTGAAGCACAGAACACTCGAAACATTTCTATTAGAATTTAAGCCAAGATTCCTATGCAGTCAGTGTCTCTCAAGAGCTGAATATTTAAATAAAATGCCAAATATAAGTTACAAAGCCCCCCTCCCCCCAAAAAAACCCAAACAAACCAAACACACAACACCCAAGCAGCCACCCACCAAGCCCTAAAGCTAAACAGGCCAAACAAAAGGCGAGAGGCAGAGGCACTGAAATGAAAAGACTACTTCAGTCTTGCAGGTGGCCAGTAGCAGGGAAAAGAAAGAAGTCTTCCCACTCTGGCATCTCACTGCTTCCACATGTGGAGTAAAACAGAAGGTTTGTGAGTCTCCAAAAGTTTATATAAGCAGAAGGAGGGATGAGATTTAGAGAAAGTGATGAGTGTTATCACTGCAGGTGCAATTAGTGATTTAGCTCTTAAACAAGACCTGTAAACACAGGTTCTTTAATAAATATTTAATGTTGGGTGTCTTCCAACCACATTGTATTCTGCCTTTTCTTCCACTTTTCCGTGCTGACAAGATCATTTGTTTAATCCTGTTCTCGAGGAAGTAGTTATCATTCTTTAACTTAGATGTTAAAACCTGTGTTGACCTAATCGAGTTGTTCTTCATCAAAACAAATCAAGGATCATTCTTTTTCCTTGCTTGCTTTCTCGACTTCCCAGTGCATCTCTTAAATATGAGGAGTTTGGATATATCTTACATGTTTCCCCCTTTGTCCTTTGTTTCTACCTACCCCATGTCAATAAACAGCTATCATTCTGGAACTGATGTACCAGTGCACTGGGAAATCGGGATTTTTGTTCCCTCTTTGATAAGTGAAGACCAAGGCCAGAAGCTTCCCCCAGTTACCACTTAATAGGTAGGTACAGTGATGATAATTTCTGTAACCTGCTGCAAGATCTGAGGGTACGTTAATGGTCTTAGCAGCTTTGTATGCAGACATTGTGTGAAGCACAAGAGGGAAGTTATGCCTTTTTAAAACGTGTTTCATCCCAATTTATGGAAGAACTCTTAGAGGAATTAGGAACATTATAATTTCTCTGCTCCAGCTACATGAAGCTTACCTCCCTACCTACTCTGGGTGTCTGTCCTCTGCCTGAGGGAAGAGGAGCCTTCCAACATTGTGGAGTACATACAGCCTCTGTATTATATTGATCCTTGTCAGTTAAAGATGGCCTTACCTTTCCCATCAGGTCAATAAACTTTTCACAGAAGCAGCCCTTATTTGTCCTGTTGTGCAACCTGTTCTTCAGGAGATGGCATCTTCCGAAAGGCAGGTCCAGTCGGTCTACTGGTCCCCAAACTAGATAGAACTGAAGCTGCTTAGCATATGGCAGTCTGTCTTTATGTCTTTATCTTCTCTGCCCCAGCCAGACTGTGAGACTCAATTTTGTTGGCCACCTTTGCATCTGTCACTCTGGTTCTGCTTTGCTTCTCTCTGTTGAGTTCTGCTGGGACACAAGTTCTTCACCTAACTCCTCTGTTTACTCTGGTTGAGGAGGTAATGTGGATCTTCGTCGTATCAGAAGTGACTTGGTGAAGAGGAGAAAGATCTTGCGGCTCTCAAAAGTTGAGGTGAGCACAGTCAGATCCCACAGCTCTGACTGGGTGTTGCTTGTAGTAAACTGGGGGGAAAAAAAACCCAACCCTCTTCCCTTTTCCCCAAAAGAAGCGGCACATGTCTGCTGGTCCCTGTCAGAGACTGCAAACTAACCAAGTCCCATCTTGAGCTCTTCCTGAGCAGTGACCACAACTTGCCATGTTACAACAGAATCTAGAAAACAACAAAACTGTGTTGCTGGTGTTTAAAGTTGAGCCTGGATCTGCAGAAATTAAAAAAAAAAAAAATGCATCTGTGCCACTGACAGTGGCATGAAGCTACCCAGGGGTTATTGATGCTTCACAGCTACTTTGAGAATTCTCTGCCTTATGGAGAAGGTCACATCAGAACATAGAGGAGCTGTAGTGCAAGATAGCTCCTCTTTTCTGGGACTAAATCTCTGGTCCTCAGTTGCCCTGTCTGATACCTGTGCCTGTCTTCAGATTGTATTCATGTGACATGGCACAGTCATATTTCAAATGCATTTATCGGCAGAAAGCATCCAAGGGACTGCTCATGCACACAAGTGTGGCTCTTAATTATTCTTTATTTCTGAACGTACAAGTCAGCTTCCTCTTTCCAAAACTCAGATGATTGAAGTTAGATGTCACAGTGGAAATTACTTACGCTGTGTTTTCAGCCTGTGTCAGAGTTGAAGTCTGTTAGGTGATCTTTGGCTTGCAACTCCCCATTGACGTTGTTCTGTCAGGGATGGTGAAGGCACTAGGAGTGTCTCAGTGGAAAATACTGCATCAGGTAAACTTAATTGCTGGAAGGCTACATGATGCAGTGACTTTTTCTTTTTTTAAGAAGGAATTCTGATGTTGATATAGATTGCTATTGAAGCTCACATCGCAGATTAATTACTGATACTTGTTTTCTCTCTATAAACGGTGCTGAGCAGAACTATATCGAGATGCAGCTGGCTGTAGGTTTTTCCTTCCCGTAGGGTAATGGAGGCCTTAAAAATTGTATTTTATCCTTGGCTATTTAGAGATTTGGTCCCCAGAGAGCCTTCTGAACGCTTTGTCTGATTGGAGAATGCCTTCATGGTGACTTTATTGCAATTAAGAGTGTGTGGTTTTTGGTTTTGCAGCGCTTTGTTTTTATAGCTATTTCAGGGTGTTTTACAATGGAGTTGTAAACCACTACTGCTGAAATGGTGTTTAGAAATGAATCCCTTTCAGCTAATGATAAATAAATAATAATAAATAAACAAACCCACAAAAAAACAGATGTGCAGCTGGACATTCGAGGACCTAGCTTTTTGATGAGACTGGTCTCATCCCTGAAACTCTTATATCCTTTCATTCTGTGCTTTCCACTGAATGGCAGAGCGACCTTAAAGCCAGAAGTGCTGTGCAAGGTATGAGATCAAAAGAAT
>NW_009633191.1:17783-18138 GCF_000690535.1 Cariama cristata | reverse complement strand
AGCCCTTTTTGGAACAGGGATAGACAACTTCACGAGTGTTGGGGCCCTGCACTTAAGGCCGAAGTTTAAATCTGACTTTTGAAAAGAAGTTGAATATTTGTGTCCATGACTGAAACCAGGTCTTTTTGCAGGCCTGCAAACTTAGTGGAGATTATCATGAAAACAAAAAATACTGGCAATTTACTGAGGCTGCTAAATAAGCAGTTATTGCCAGCTGAACATGAGCCAGCAGTGTGCCCAGGTAGCCAAGAAGGCCAATGGCATCCGGGCTTGTATCAGCAACAGTGTGGCCAGCAGGACCAGGACAGTGATCGTCCCCCTGTTCTGGGCACCGGGGGGGCCGGCCCCTCAGGGG
>NW_009633191.1:12601-17763 GCF_000690535.1 Cariama cristata | reverse complement strand
GAGCTGCTGGAGCGTGTCCAGAGAAGGGCAACGAAGGTGGTGAAGGGTCTGGAGCACAAGTCTGATGGGGAGCGGCTGAGGGAGCTGGGGGTGTTTATCCTGGAGAAGAGGAGGCTGAGGGGAGACCTGATCGCTCTCTACAATGACCTGAAAGGAGGGTGTAGCAAAGTTGGGGTCAGCCTCTTCTCCCAGGCAACTAGTGCCAGGGGAAGTTCAGGCTAGAAATGAGGAGGCGTTTCTTCCCAGAAAGGGTCATTAGGCATTGGGATGGGCTGCCCAGGGAGGTGGTGGAGTCCCCATCCCTGGAGGTGTTTAAGAAAAGACTGGATGTGGCACTTAGTGCCATGGTCTAGTTGACATGGGGGTGTTAGGGCAAAGTTGGACTCGATGATCCCAGAGGTCTCTTTCAACCAAATCGATTCTGTGATTGTTACCATGTGGGGTGGGCAGAGATCTCTGGTAAAGGGTAGAAGAGGTGTCTTCGCTGCCCGTTAATGTGTTTCAGCTGGTACTGGGAGCCTTCTACCTAGAGCCTCGCAGGCAGCACGTTTCCTGAGAGGTGGACATGGGCCAGCGTTCTCTGGAACTGGACTTGACCCTTGAGGGTCAGGGCTGGAGGGACTGATTTATATGCGTGAAGTGCAAACACAGCCCGGTGGCTCGCTCTGAATAGCTGGTGTGCCTTTTCAGCAGACTTCTTAAATGAAAAGGCAGAAGGTAGCTAAACCAGACCGTCTAGCCTTTTTATGACCTACTTTGTTTTAAAGTTGGCTGAAGGAATGAGTGGAATATTAGCTGTGGTATGTTGAAGACGACTGCATCTTGACTAAACAACTGAAAAAAAGAGCTCAGATACTCAGTACGGTTTATGAAGAGAACATGGCAAGTGCAACACCAAAATCAGATGTTACCCTTATTTTTTTTGTTTGTTCCCTTATAAAAATAGACTACCTCTTAGAGGAGGAACACTTTTTACATTGACCACAAGTGTATGCATAAGCCTGCAGAGACTGGGGGAATTAAGTCCTGTAGGGCAGCGAGCAGGGCACTGGGAGCCAGTGCAACATTGGTCTTGCGTTAGGAAGCTTCTGCCTTTCTGCCCCGCCCTGATCATGTGCTTTTACTGTCATTCAGATCACAGGGCAACTAAGTCACTTGCTTTCATTAACCACAAGGTCTAGGAATGGCAAACTTAGAGTATGCAAGTGCTTTCCTAAAATTAATGTAAAATAAATGCTAAGAGGGGGGTAGTGATGTATCTGAGAATTATTTTGTTAACTAGTAGTCTGTTCTGTGATCTTTCAAAAGCTGGGTCTGATACCCTTGTCTCAAACTAAGATCACGAGAGTCTCCTGGCCCCATGTGGTACTGAGTGAGGGAAATATGTTTGGGTTTTTTCTTTGGTACCAGTCTGTTGTTGTCAGGAGGTTTTTTCATTACAATGGCAAAATTACTTTTAGATGCAGGACATCCTTGGAATGAAGTATCATGCTAGTCTGACATACAGCATGCAAGTTTGCCCAACTACATCAACAATTCCTCAATTTTTTCTAATGTGATAAGGTGAGTTTTTTAATTGAATGGAACCAAATAGATCTGATAAAAAGGAGGTCTTGATTAAATCTGTGATAATAGTGTAGAGATTCCCCTTCTACTACTAAATGGTTCATCAAGTGTATGAAAAGATAGGGGACTGGGAAAGGAAATAAGATTTCAAGAGTGAGTGTGCCATCTACTATGGGATTATTATTTCAAAATATGCTTTCAAACGCTATCTAGAAAGATGCAGCTTCTGGCTATATGGGGGACTTTACACCTATGGAATGGTAATAACCTGTAGATAGCAAAACCGAACAGCAATGATATATTGGTAACAATACATATGTTTTAAACAAAGCCCAGAAATATTTCTGAAATCTAAGTTTACCTTATAAAACTAGTTTTTAAAAGTTTTTTTTAATCTAGAAAAAAAATTAAAAATTCTGTGACTTAACTTGCCAAGATGCAGTTTTTTTTTTTCTCCTTAACATAATTAATTCAATCTAAAGAAAAAGAAAAGGCAGAGAATTTTTTTATTGTTGTTCTGGTTATGTTTGAGGCTTATTAACATAATTGTACCAAAACTGGGATTGAAGTTTCTTGTTTTATAACAGCGTTGCGGTTCTCAGTTGCCACTACAGCTGGCGGGTTGTCTGTTTGCAATGCATTCCATATGTGCTGGAGACCACAACGTGGAGGGATTTACAGAGTACAGGATGGAGTGCAAATAATGGAGGTGAGAAGCGCTCATCTCTGCTTATGTTTTTAGAATAGAAAGGCTTCACAAACGAACAGTCACACAGGATCACAAAATGGTTGAGGTGGGAAGGAAACCTCATCGTGTGCAGCCTCCATGCTCAAGCAGGACCACCTAGAGGTGGTTGCCCAGGACCAGATGACTTTTGAATACCTCCAAGGATGGAGACTCCACAGCCTCCCTGGGCAACCTGTGCCAGTGCTTGGTCACCCTCACAGTGAAAAAGTATTTCCAGATGTTTGGAAAGAACCTCCTGTGTTTCAGTTTGTGCTCATGGCCTCTGGTCCTGTCACTGGGTACCACTGAAAGAGCCTGGCTCCATCTTTTTTATACCCTTCCTGCAGATATTTACATACATTCATGAGGCTTCCCCCTGAGCATTCTCTTCTCCAGGCTAAACAGGCTCAGCTCTCTCAGCCTTTTCTCATGGGAGATGCTCCAGTCTGTTAATCATCTTCATAGCCCTTTGCTAGACTCACACCAGCATGTCCACATCTCTTTTGTGCTGAGAAACCAAGAACTGGACACAGCACTCCAGATATGGCCTCACCAGTGCTGACTAGCGGAGAAGGATCGCCTCTCTCGACCTGGTGGCAACACTGCTTCTAATGCAGCATGAACTTTCTTTGCAGCAAGGGCATGTTGCTGGCTCTCATTCAACTTGGTGTCCACCAAAACCCCCAGGTCCTTTTCTGCCAAGCTGCTTTCCAACTGGGTGGCCCCCAGCATATATAGGTGCCATGGGGTCGTTCCTCCCTAGGTGCAGGACTTTGCAGTTCTCCTTGTTGAACTTTACAATGTTCCTATCCTATGTACATGCCATCATGTACAACTTCGAATGAACATCCAAACACAATTTAACTTCAAGTAGGGGATCACAGGATTGGCAGAAGGGATTGAAGAAACTGTAGACCTAAGTTGGTACATACTGTGTACAATTGTGTTTAGTGTAATGTGGGGATGGCCATGACATTGATCTTACTGCAGACAAGGCTAAATGAAAAAGTAGTATTACGTGTGCTTCAAGTTCTACATGACTGTTTTATCCAAGGGTAATCAATAAAAATGTTTATATGATATAGAGTGCATTACACCCACAACAATGAACAATCATAGTCAATATATAGTTCTTTACTGTATTTCTGTCATGTTAAGCAGTTGACCACATCCAGTTGTTTTGAAAGGCTGAAACTGGAATGCAGGAGAAGAGTGTGCTGGTTTTGTGTCTCAAGAGTGGCTCACTCTTAGGTTTCCTTTGTACCTACAGCTTTAAAGTTTTTCTTCAGTTGGACTTTAATCACACAAGCCAGCTGATAGTGTATGTCCTGGGTGAGGCAGGAGTGCTATGTTTCTGTTGTGTTACCCAGTACACAACACTGGTGTAAATTCCCTGTTATGGCAGTTGCGGGAAGACAGCACGTGATGTAGTATAAAACTCACTGATGCAAACCTAGCCCTTCAGTGCTTTCTGAGTAAAATTGGTGGAAAAAAAATTCGTAAGAGCACTTTGCTTCAGGTGGCCATGGCATTTCTGATTAGAGACAAAAACCTTCAGATTTACACCGAAGCATTGAGATTGGTTTAAGTTAGCATAACAGCCTAGAGAGGACAGGAAAAGAAGTTCATTTTACCCTGAATCAAATCCTTGGTCTAGCTGACTGTACAGCCACAGAAATGCATATGCTGGCATAGAAAGAAATGAGAATGAGCTGCAAAGGCTGATGTGTAGAAGAGGTTCTTGGACCATCTCTTCCAGTAGCTTAAAATGATCATGAAGTTACAGGGCTATTGTGTAATAGAATTACAGCCTCAGCTTATGTTGAGAGAGGTAAATGAGCATCTTAAGCTTTTACCTCTGGCTTCAATTTTCTCGAGTATGTGGAGCTGTCACCTGGATGCAAAGGAAACCAGGACAGGAGCGAAGCATTCACCTGGGGAAAAAAAGACTTAACGCTTCTCATGGATACCTGTCAAATGACACTGGCTTTTGTAGCTCTTAATCCAAAGCAAGAGGAGAATCAGATTGATGAACTTTTTCCAATGAAGTGCATCAAATAGTTCTGCACTGATAGCAACAAGAGCCAGGAGAACCAGTTTCTTGCCTTCGCATATATCTGAAAGAAGCAAGCAAAGGGATCGGTAAATCTTCATGCATGTTTCTAGGGGTGCTAACTTGAGAAGAAGTAATACTGTGTGAATTACAATACTTCAATTTTTCTTGGCTGGAAAATGGTAAAATTTTTTTTTTACACAAAACTATTTTTAGAAAACATTCTTTGATTATATAACTGTTTTCACAGAAGCAGCTTTTGGGTTCATTTTCCAGTGGAATGTGATTTTTTTTTTTGTAATATTAGATATCTGATTCCTAAATGGACTTCTGTGAATACCCCTGCAACATCTTTCAGTTGTGCCATTGACCTCTTCTGAGCTGAGAATTCCTTGTTTAAAAAAGTTTGTATTGCCTTCATTCTCTGTACTGAGATGAACTGTTGCTTTCTTCTTGAAGCCTTGGTTTGGGCAAGGCTTTCATAGCTGGATTGGAACTGAACACAGGAGTAACTTCTGAGTTACTCAAGCAAGATCAGGAGTGATCCAGCCCTCCTCATAGAATGACTTAAATTATATTCTCCATCCCTCAGGACCAGATTATTGTTTTAGAATTCGAGGAACCAGCCTGGCGGTTAAATTAGCTCGGGATTTCTATGAAATGTTAGTAAAGGCTGTCGTCTCCAATTTAAGCTAAATCCCTGATAGCATTCGTGTTAATGACTGCGGCCAGCGAAAGAGGCTGAGTTTAAAATCATGGAATCTTAGAATGGTTTGGTTGGAAGGGACCTTAAAGACCATCTTGTTCCAACCCCCC
>NW_009633191.1:0-12586 GCF_000690535.1 Cariama cristata | reverse complement strand
ATCTTAGAATGGTTTGGTTGGAAGGGACCTTAAAGCCCATCTTGTTCCAACCGCCCTGCCATGGGCAGGGACACCTTTCACTAGACCAGATTGCTCAAAGCCCCATCCAACCTGACCTTCAACACTTCCAGGGATGGGGCAGCCACAGCTTCTATGGGCAACCTGTGCCACTGCCTTATCACCCTCATGGTGAAGAATTCTTCCTAATATTGAATCTAAATCTTCCCTTTTCCGATTTAAAGCTATTGCCCCTTGTCCCGTCACTCCATGCCCTTGTAAAAAATCCCTCCCCAGCTTTCTTGTCGGCCCCTTTAGGTACTGGAAGGCTGCTCTAAGGTCTCCCCTGAGCCTTCTCTTCTCCAGGCTGAACAACCCCAACTCTCTCAGCCTGTCCTCACAGGAGAGGTGCTCCAGCCCGCGGATCATCTTCATGGCCGCCTCTGGACTCCCTCCCAACAGGTCCATGTCCTTCTTGAGTTGGGGTCACCAGAGCTGAAGGCAGTACTGCGGGGGGGGAGATCTCCCCAGAGCTGAGTAGAGGGGCAGAATCCCCTCCCTTGACCTGCTGGCCATGCTGCTTTGGATGCAGCCCAGGACATGGTTGGCTTTCTGGGCTGCAAGCACACATTGCTGGGTCTTGTTGATCTTCTCAACCAGCGCCCCCAGGTCCTTCTCCTCAGGGCTGCTCTCGATCCGCTCTTTGCCCAGCCTGTATTTGTGCTTGGGATTGCCCCAACCCATGAGCAGGACATTGCACTTGGCCTTGTTGAACTTCATGAGGTTCTCAGGGACCCACCTCTCAAGCCTGTCCAGATCCCTGTGGATGGCCTCCCTTCCCTCCAGCATGTCATCCTCATCACACAACTTGGTGGTGTTGGCGAACTTGCTGAAGGTGCACTCCATCCCACTGTCCATGTCACCAACAAAGACATTAAACAGCACCGGTCCCAAACCTAACCCCTGAGGAATGCCACTTGTCACTGGTCTTCACTTGGACACTGAGCCGTTGACCGCAACACTTTGAGTGTGACCATCCAGCCAACTCCTTATCAACCGAGTGGTCCATCCATCAAATCCAGGTCTCTCCAATTTAGAGACGTCGTGCGGGACAGTGTCAAATGCTTTGCATGAGTCCAGGTGGATGACATTGGAGTAAATAGCCTCATGCTTTTTTGCCTTGTTACAGTTTATAATTTTGAGTGTGTGAAATTTGACTATTTTAACAAGATTAAAATAATTATCTGTAATGTATGCTGGATAAATTGCCTTTAGGATTAAATTAAATTAGCATATTTTGTTTGCAAGTCTAAATATTTGTGGCTCAAATCCTTGTTCAGAGGTAACCTTTTCTAGTAATTGTTCACTTTTTTGTTTCAAAATAAATGCTTATTTCAGGAATTTCATGCAAAATTTTAGATTTTTTTTGTGCATTTTCATAGGCAGCTTACCAATGATTCCTTTAAGCTTGCTTTATTGTTGTCAGAAGTTCCCAGCAGGTTTACATAAAGCTTAAGCATGTGTTTCTGATTAATTTGTAAGCTTTCTGTAGGAATATTGGAAAGTAGATGGATAACAAGACTGCAAGTATTTTTGTTTAATTTAGAGTACATGCTTTTAGGCTGCTTTCAAAAGGAAAAGCACTTTCAAAAAGAATTTTATATATTCTTAAAGACACTCATACAAACGAGTGCTGTAGTAGAGTTATGCCTTTATGTTACAATGGCAGATAAACGTTGCGTCCAAGTTGAATGCTGTTGTGCTCACTGCTGGACATGTATATCATATTTGGCAGAGTTCCTCCGAAGCCTTTAATATTGTACAGTATTTGCATTTGTCTCTGATTCTCCCTTCCTTTCCAGCTCTTGTTTCTCTATCTATTGAAATTATTATGAACCAGAAATGTCACGTCCAGTCTAGATGCAAACTGACTACTACTGCTGAGAGGCAGAGCCATAGATAGTTCCAACTACCTATCTCTCTTCTTGAGAATTGCATTTTGAAGAGGCATTAATAAGATCTCGGCAAGGAGAAGTGGGTGCAGCTGCTTATCTCCTCCGATCCCTCTTTTTTATTTGAGAGCGTGAGTACTTCTAAAATCATACTGAGCTCAGCGACAGAGAGGCTTCTAATTTGGAGAATCTTACCCTCCTAATTAGGATGAGAAGGTAGGAAATACTTGCTCAGGTGATCATTTCCAGGCTTTCTTTCTAAGTCAGCTTTTACTACTTGTTCCTTTCAGGACTTCCTCTTACATTATTGAGTTAGAACTTAAAAAAGGGCATCTGCGGTCAGGCCAAAGTCCATCTACTCCTAGTAGCTGGCTCCAACAGTGAACCAAGACAGGTAGCTACAGAAGAGGCAAAGCTGGGTATGTGTAGGCTATTTACCTGAACTACTCTCTCATCTTTCGAATATTTTTACGCTCAGTGCTTTTCCCTTGACATGGCAGGCCAACAATTGATCCATATAGTTTGGGTGCCAGAGAGCTAAGAGGTTAGTGATCAGCATTTCTGTCTTTACCCTTTACCTATATTAAAATGTACTGTTAGTGGAGTGTATTTGTGACTCGCACAAAATGCTTTGTTTTTTAATCTACTAGTCCGTCACTGTTGTTCTAGTCTGGGCTGCCATGGTTGCAGTTGCTTGTATGCTACAGAAACAGCTACTTTAAAAATAACCACCGTTCTAAAAACAAGCCCTCCAATCCAAAACCATAAAAATATATAGTTACTGGTGTTTCATTGTCCTTTTCTTGTAACCCCAGTCTCTTGTAATACCAGGTTTTCAGCTGTGCCGGTCTTCACGGAGGGAAATACTGTCATTAATGAATTCTTTTTAAAAAATTACAGTTCAAATTCACATAGATTTCCCTCCCCACCCCTTTAGAATTGAATCCTGGTTTTCTACTGAACCTTTCTAGGCTTAGAAGCATCATGTTGCAATCTCTGCTTGGAAAGATGAGGTTTTGCCCTAATCTGGTGTTTACGAGGTCAAGGGAAATACAGGGCGGAAAGATAAATCTTGGAGAGCAAGCAGGTGGAATCCTTGCCTCCTCTGCAAGTTCAGCGTGAAAAAACTGAGCTCTTTTCCTCTGTCATCAGGTTCCTCACCTTTCACACATAATAATTTGAAAATTAACCTGGAGTTTTGGATTTTAGTTATTGCAGGAGAGAGTTGTTAGTGGACAGATTACAGGTGAGAGGTGGCGCTGGGTCAGTTTTCATTGCTTAGCTTTGCAGACACATTCCCTGTGGGTGACTCAATTGCATACACAGATTTTATTTTGCCTCTTTTACCTGGGATTGGGTGTCTTTCACATTAAATATGAGCTTTTGGGGCATTTGCATAGGAATAATAGAGAGCACAAGCTTTATGATTTGTTTCTAATTAAATGTCAGCCCTCTAAGGTACAATTATCAACTCTGTAACATGTAAATCTTGAATTGTTCAATGTGTTTATTATTTTAGAACATGTCCCCCAAGTTAATTTTCAGTATAAAATTACTCCTACTGTTTTGAGAGGAAAAGATTCCTCTTGTTACCCACTGAGGCACACTCTAAAGACATACTTTTCCCATGGGTCTATTACATCGCTGAAGATGATGTTATGCAAGTCCTTTGCATCAGTGCCTGCAGGCGGTCCCTGCCCTCCCTCTCTCATAGCTGTGTTCCTGCTCTGTTCTGGCTGGCATAGCAGTCTATGCAGCCACGTGGAAAACCAGAGCAGGGAACTGATCCAGCTGAAAAATAACCAGCCCAAAAGGTTTCTGTTTTTCAGTCTGATAGGTTTTCTGCCGCACAAGTAGTTGTGCTGACATGGCAAAAAGGTGTCAGTGTGAATAGGGGAATGAGGAGCCAGAGGCACGGTGGCATCTGCTCGAGCTGGCCTGGGCAGCAGTGCCTGCCAAGTTTTAAGCTGTGCTCTGAAAGGTATATTAGCTTAGCTCCTTTCTTTGGTATTGAGAAGCAGTTTGCACAGACAAGGCAGGGTTTGGAAAAGAGGAAGAAATTTTATCCATGTTACGCACATGGAGAAATAATATTTGGAAAGATTTGGTGACTTACGTGAGGTTACACACTGGGATCCATCTTTGTCTAATATTTGAGCTGTAAAACCAAACCATCCTCCTGATAAGTGAGTTCACTGCTCAACTTCAAATAGAAGGGGCTCTTAGGTAGTGGAGTTCTTAATTATGGTCTTAGACCAGCCTGATAAAGGCAGAGAAGAAGCTTGCAAGCTGCAGTTGATGGTAGCTAACTTCCTTGAAGATGTTGTGTATGTCTGCTCTTCTCCTATCAGATATATATAAATATACCTCTTGTATTTACTTATGTTAGGGTACCTAAGTCCTACCCTAAAAAATCTGCCTTGTAAACTAAAAGAACATCCTAAATTTCAGCTAAACTCTTGACTCTGCCGTTGCGTATTGGCTTGATCTAGGAAGCTCTTGATGAACAACCTTATTTAGATCTACTCTCACAAACCTTCTACACATCTCTCACTTTACTAATTAGGCCTAGGGCCTTGGATTGAAAGTAAGCTGCATGATATGGACTGCAGAATTTATATTCTCTTGGGTGAAACCAGCCCTGTATATGAACTGTGGGGAGGCTATTTATTTATTTGTTTTTGTTCCAGTACATGGAAAATACTGCATGTTGAAAGGTTATTCCACCTGGCAAATGCTCTCACTTACCTGAGCTTGGGAAGGGAGGCACTGTGGTGTGGTGAACCCAACGTTAGGTTGTCTCTTGAGTCTCTGGAGTTCTCAGTGTTGCTTGGTGATTCAAGACAAGTTCTTTCCTATGCCTTCGTTGTCCTGTTATTTTCCTTTTTGTTAAAGTACACTGAGCTCATCTGGTGAAAAAGCTGTTTGAGAACTGGAGTGGGACAGTTAGCTCATACAATTGTGAGATCTACATGAAAAATGTAACATTCTGGGCAATTCAAATGATGGTCTGACCTCCAGAGAGGACTGCTGAAGACAGAGCAATGTAATGGAGCATCTTCCTGTGTTAGGTTTATGCCACAAGAGAGTTTGAGTTTTGCCTGCAGAAGTAGTGGCACCCTCCGGGTGCAACCCCACAAAACACGGTCTGTTCCACAGTCATCGGAGACAGGGCCTTCAGCTGTGCAGGACTTGGTTTCCTCTGGTGAACCTAATGGGCTGAGCTCCAGAACATCCTCTTAAGGGTCTGTCTGTCCTGCCAGGCTTTGACCTGAGAAGGAGGGGTAACTTAATTTGAAAACAGATCAAGATTGTGCTGGGCAGAAGTTATGTATTTTGCCTTTTTAACCATTTGCAGGGACTGGAGACCATCTGGTAACTATATTTTGTCGATAAACTCTCCAAATGCTACCTTGAATAACCTACTAATATTAATGGTATCTCAAATAAATATGATTGATAGTGTTGTATCCCAAGTGACAGTGGAGTGCAGGCATCTTATCAAGGCAGGAGGAGTCTTGCCATGATCTGTTCTTTCAGCAGATACATTTCAACTGTGAGAGGGCTTGTGTGTGTCCGAGTTTGCTGTGCTGGGGTACCTGCCTTAGTTCTGCAGGCGCTATTTAACACAATGCAGTTGTATTAGCACAGTATCTTAGCCTGGGCTCTGTACAGCTGTTGAAACTCCGGCTGACTGTGGACAACCTAGTTTAGGTTTCTGTGCATGGCTTTGAGGGAATCATGGTCAGAATTTGCTGTTTATTTGGGCCAGGAGGCTTCATGGGATGAGGAACTGAATGAATATTTGTAGATGCGTACAGGAGTCCTTAGACTTTCAATGCCACCCTCCAAGGAGGTGTTGTATGCCAATGCCTTTGGTTATAGTTGTATTGGATTAGTATTTCATCTGTCTCGATCTGATAGAAATATTTATTTCATGAGAGAACTTCAATTCAGTTTCTGAGGAATAACTAAGGGGGGTACATGAGACTTGGCTAATCCATTATTAAATGAGGAAAAAGCATCCATTTTTCAAGGTGTAGTGCCATGAATAGATGGACATGTCAGCAAGTCAAGGGTCTATTCTTTTAACCTTTGTCTTCCAATGGAATTTCCATACGTGACATTTCTGGTGACTTAGAGCATAAAGGATTCGTCGTTTGGGGCTCTGAAGCACTGTACATGCCTATCACAGGATGAAGAGGATGTGAAGAGTTACAAGTGGCTTCTGATAATTGCAGTGTGGTAAGGTTAAGAAAATCAAAATGTTACGATTCTCCAAGGCAAGACTAAGAAGCTGAGTTCTGAGCAATCCCACTATGCTGGACAAAACACTTCTAGCTTAATCTTGGTTTACTGTGGACAGAGGTTGCCTACTTGAGACCTAGCAACGTATGTAAAACAGAGATGGAAATACCACAAGAGGAGGTCATGACTAGACCGGTGTTTCTCAATCAGTTGTTCATGGACCTCTCGTTGTCCATAAGATAAAAGGTGATTTTTTAAAAAATTAAAAATCTATGTATATTTGGGTGAGCAAACAAAAAGGAGAAAAATAGGAGTAGTAAATACTACATTTTAATTTTAATTTAATTTTAATTTCATTGCATATTGATGTTAGCATGGTAACATTGAACAGGAGGTAGACTTTTCTTTGGAAAGGTTGACCAGCAGTGGTGCCACTTTGTACTTCAAGTGTAGCTTTTTTTCATGCATCCTTTTGACTTTTTAAGGAATTCTGGTTGGCTACTGAGATTGCTCATTTGTTTTTTGGACTTCAAAAGTTTACCATAAATTTTTTCTCATATCAAGCCTATTATTTTTTCTTCTTTCCTTCATGTTGTACATATAGGTTATAGATGTGCTTACAGTCCCAATTTCATCAGCAGGAGTACAACATAGTAAATATTTATATGATGTGCTATTTCCACAGACTTTTAGCTGTCTGTAGAGTTGGGAAAATGTTTGGATTTGGAAAGGAGAGGGTAAGGATCTTACAGGACTATTCAAGTCTCTGAAGAAAAGGGAAATCGGGAGAGAAGTGAGAAAAATTAAGATATGTATGTTTTAAAAATATTATTGTAAAAAGTTTAAATTCTTCTTCATCTTTCCCAGACTAGTGAACTAGAAGTTGGAAGGTCGTATTGGTTTCATAATAAATGTTAGCCAAACTTCAGAGTTGTTGCATGCCCCTTTAAACTTAACTCATGGTGGTCAACATTTCAGAATGAAAAAGTATTTACAGAATGTAAGATTTCCCTGAAGTGTATTAAATAAGCAACTTCTACCTAACAATAAAACTGAAAAATTAATTCAGTAGATCCTCTATGCTTTAGGGTCTAGCCACCAGTTGCCATAAATTATTTTGAGAATGTTTGTGTTTAACTTTTTCCCCTTTTAAGGAGTTTCGAAGCATGCCATCGTGATCCTGCTTATGAGAGATAAGTTGCAGAATTGACCAGCTGCACCCTTAATCCTTTGATATTCTGTAAGCAGAACAAAGTTCTGGAAATGTCAGGCTGATGTAAATCATATGGAGAACATTAGCTGCTCCTAGATGAGGTTTATAAAATATAAGCAGGTTCAAAATCACAGTCATGTTAACACAACCTTTCCAACGATAAGGAATTCATCCATCGATCAGTGTCTGTTAGAACTTACGACATGTGCTCATGTTTTGAAAAGTCTGTCTGAAAATGCAATACTCTGTCTCAAACTAATAAGATTTTGTGAAGTCCTAGGAGAAAATCAGGTGTGGTGGTGATTTGATGTGGAAAAATACAAACAAATCAACACTACAAATAAGTAAGCACTTCACATGGTGCTAATATAAGCACAAGGATAAGAATATATTTTATTTCTATTATTCCCAGAGAAAACAGGAGATCACTATACTTACTGTTTTTCATAATGTAAATTTATACTGGGTTGCATTTGACGTCTTTGTAGGTGGTTGGGTTGGTGTTTTTTTTAACAAGTCACTACTTAACTGGCTTACATTGGTTTGTAAGTGTAGATTTTCATTTGTATGAAATAGAACAAATGATAAAGAAAATGTGCTGGATTCATTGCATTTGGAACAAACAGTTTGGAGTATCCCGTCAAGAGGCCAACATTGCTAGATTATTGAGAATTTTTTCTGTATGTGTAAGACTTTCAGAAAAAGGTTGAGCGTGGGCTGTTTTACCAATGGCTTTAATTTGGTGTTACAGACCAGCGACTTGGCTTTGCCTGTCTGTAGGAGAGGCCTGGCTGCCCTACCAGCCATAGCATACCATGGCTGCAAGGTAGAGCCTAGCAGCAAGGATGGTTTGCCGTTACTGCTGTGCTTTAGCTTTAGGAGGCTATAAAGGTACTTGGGAGAGAAGGCTGCCAAAAAAGAGTACTGACATTCCATAATCCTCCTTGGAATTCTTTTTACCGAGCATCTTAAAGTGGCTTTTGTATTACAAGTGAAAATATGACCCATATGCGTAGCCGTAGAGAAGTATCTTGTCATGCCATATCCTCAAGAAGCTAAAATGGGATGCAGTGAGAAATGAGGAAATGTCTCTTAGAAAGAGGAAAAGAATATGTAAGAAAAGGGTGGTGGTGTGTCACTACATGTATTTACAAATGGCAAATTGTTATCCACAGTTCCATAGGGGTGTTTCGCTCACAAGGTTGTATAGATTCATTCTCCATGCTCTCTTGGTTCATCACTTACTCTAAATGTAGGTGGGTGCTGATAGTTTGCAATTGGCAACCAACACTACCACCTAAGCAATGTGAGAGTTCAGAAAATAATAATAAAATGGTCCGTCAACATCAAAACTTACCTGAAATGAGAATGATCTGACAGAAGAGGCACAGTAGTACATGTAGGATTAATCCATGAAATGTAATGACAATGGAAACCTGATGAATTTTATTTATGAGGCAGCTTTTACCAGGTAGGCTAAATATTGTCAGGGTGGACAGAAATTATTGACAACAGTGAGGAATTGCTCTCTAAATTCTCGAGTCTTACTCAAGTGTTTGAGGCAACAGATTGCTAAGAGACTCAAGTAGTCTTTTTTTTGTGGAAAATGGGCAGGTATGTCTGTTGTCCATCCGTCCCTACCCTTTTTTGATATATGGATTCTGGTACTGTTTGTTTTAATGTTATTCTCTTTTCTCCTTGCTGATATCTGCCAATACATGCCTGGCATTAAGCCCCTTCAGACCAGAAAAAAAAAAAACGGAGCTCACTTTTATCCCAAAGCATTGATGAAAGGTGGTTGAGTTTCAGCTGTTGGAAGTATTAACGAATGGCTTGTACTCAGCTGAATATAGACTGTGGTACAGACTGCTCACAGCTGCTTTGCTCTTCTCCTTTTGGGGCAGGCTTCTTTACCTTCTGGAGTTTTCCAGTTCTCTCCATTTTTGTCTTTTTCTTTCCCTGTTGGCTGCCACCCACATGATTTGTCTCAAGAGTTCTTTCTCCAGCCAAAGAAGACTGGGCATTGTTCACTTGAGGTGCCTTTTTAGAGTCTTTTGGTGAGAATCGTTAGAAGCCACTCACAGAATCACAGGATGGATGAGGTTGGAAGGGACCTTTGGAGGTCATCTGGTCCAACCCCTCTGCTCAAGCAGGGCCACCCAGAGCCAGTTGCCCAGGACCATGACCAGATAGCTTTTGAATATCTTCAAGGACTCCACAACCTCCCTGAACAACCTGTGCCAGTTCTTGGTCACCCTCACAGCAAAAGAAATCATAGCTCTCCTCTTTCACAGGGGAAGAGGAATAGATCCACAAGAGAAGGATCATAGACCCACAGGCCCACCACATGCATCTCCTAATAATATGGCGGTCATGTCATTTTACCGTTACGAACCTGCTATGTCCACTTACTGCTCACATAGCGATTTAGTTCAGCCCAAGAATTAATTTTCATTTGACTACAGCTTTGTCTGTAGCAATTGAATAAATTTTGTTTTATCTTAATGAATTGAATATAGGAGCACAGTGTCCGAGTTCTCTTTGTTGTTCTGTCAAAAGACATCCTATATGTATGCTGAATAGTTGTTTTTTTCACAGATGCACCTGAAATATAGCTTGACTACATGAATCACACTGATGTGTAGAATTTAATTGCATTGTTTTGCTTTAATCTTCTTCAAAGAGCCAAGAGCTTTTGAGTGTTATATTTGGAAATATTTGTTAAATCATTTTGCACACACTGCAGCAGCATCTAAAAAAAAAAATCACACCTTATCGTGGTTTTTGTGTAATTCAGTTTATTAAGGCGTTTGATGTTGATTTCATTTTGCTCACAACAGGTTTTAGCTGAGCTTGGCGATGCCTCATTAGGAAATTTGTCATTGAAGTCTTAAGACTAATCAGGGGCTTTTAGTGTGAGCCTCTGTTCAAGGGGGTCTTTCAGTGTTTCGTATGGAAAGCACAGCAGATTTAGTGTTGCATTTATCCTTTGACCCAAGTCGAGATCCATTTATCAGTTATAGAAAGAGGGTGAAAACCCTGAGTCTCTTTGTGCTAAATGATAAGGAATGTACCTTAACAGCTTCCGTTTGGCTGCAGTCGGCAGGCTGCACACCATTTCAGATATTCAATGATGGGTTAATACAGTATTTTATTAGCTGTGCCAGTTTATTGAAAGGAGTTGTGCTTTTGGCCATACTGTGATACTTGTTTGTAGATTTTTATTTTGCATCCTTATGGTTTCGGTTAATATGTTAGAGTAGAGGTGAATCTGTGGGAAGATGGATGACAGCAAAATTTGAAGTAAAGACTATCTATACATACCTGTATTGAACTGCATGCAACAGCTCACTGTTCAAGCTTTGCCCTGGCTGCTACTAGAAGATAGTCTCACGGTTAGTTAGTGTTTCCTGCCTGGTGCTACAAATTAGCTACCACTAAGAGGGCTCGATTGCCCATGGCAGAGAAAAATCCTCCAAGTCAGAGCTGCTCTTCTGCATCCAAGGGAAGCCTGCTTGGATTCCTAGGTGTTCTGCCCACAGGATTGCAAGGAGAGATGTTTGGGAGAGAGAGAACGAGGAAACATTTATTCTCTCGCCTTCTTAGCCAAAATGTAAGCCATTAAGCATTTTATTGCTGTCTGATTCCACATTTTGGATCTCCAGTCCCACTATGCTTGAACAACCCTTTAATATAGGAGTGTAAGGCCTCCCTGGAGCCTTCTCTTCTGCAGGCTGAACAACCCCAACTCTCAGCCTTTCTTTGTAGCAGAAGTTTTCCAGCCCTCTGACCAGGCCCTCCTCTGGACCCACTCTAACAGGTCCATGGCTGTCTTCTACTGGGAACGCCAGAGCTGGATGCAGTACTGCAGTGGGGGGTCTCACCAGAGCAGAGCAGAGGGTGAGAATTACCTCC
Organism: Cariama cristata; assembly: GCF_000690535.1. Taxonomy (NCBI): domain Eukaryota; kingdom Metazoa; phylum Chordata; class Aves; order Cariamiformes; family Cariamidae; genus Cariama; species Cariama cristata. Next base: position 1,261 of record NW_009633191.1, on the reverse strand, counting down.
CCTCAACCTGCCGGCCACAGTGCTTCTTAGGCAGCCCAGGATACAGTTGGCTTTCTGGGTTGCAAGTGCATGTTGCCAGATCACATCCAATTTTTTAGCCACCGATATCCCCCAAGTCCTTCTCGGCAGAGCTGCACTCAATCCCTTCATCCCCCCAGTCTTTACAGAATCGATTTGGTTGGAAGAGACCTCTGGGATCATTGAGTCCAACCTTTGCCCTAACACCACCATGTCAACTAGACCATGGCACTCAGTGCCACGTCCAGTCTTTTCTTAAACACCTCCAGGGATGGTGACTCCACCACCTCCCTGGGCAGCCTATTCCAATGCCTGACGACCCTTTCTGGGAAGAAACGCCTCCTCATTTCTAGCCTGAACTTCCCCTGGTGCAGTTTCAGACTATACCCTCTTGTCCTGTCACTAGTTGCCTGGGAGAAGAGGCCGACCCCAATGGGGTTATACTGGGGGTTGCCCTGACCCAGGTGCAGGACTTTGCACTTGACCTTGTTGAACCTCATGAAGTTCAACAGCTTGGTGTCATCTGCAACATCCACAGGTGTGCATGGATTTAAATAATGTGTATTTCTGCATACTTGGATCCAGTCTTCATCTGGTGTATTTTGGTCAGCTGCTCTAGTATTTGAATTATACTTTTACTGTCCATATCTGTAAAAGTAGTTGGAAATGTGGTGGTTTGATCATCATCCTGCTGATGCATTGGTGTGAAGGAAATGGTATCTTGTTTACTTGGTGTGGCATCAGTTTGTCTTCAGCACCTGAGTATGCATGATGAACTTTTGAACCTGCAGTATTGCCTGTGGGATTGATACTGTTTTAAAAGAAGTGAGCGGTTGGGGTTTGCCTGGACATGGTGTAATGAGATAATTGCAGAACCATTTGACTTGTAACTGCAGATACAGCCTTTTTTTTTTTTTTTTTTTAGTGTACTCCATTTAGCGTAACAAAATGAAAAGATATTAATCTTCAGTCTCTGCTACTTCATCAAGTAGTAGAAGAATAGTGAGTTGATGGGCTGAGACAAAACTCCCCTGAAACTTAAGTTTTCCGCAATGTTGGTGTTACTTTTAACAGTCTCCAGCAGGAGGCTTTTTGTCTCGAAGGAATCTGGAGGTTTACTTTGTAGCATGTATTCGACTTCACATAAGCTGCTGGATAGTCTTAAAGGTCCTGTGAAGTTGTTTTCCTGTGTAGTTGAAGACATCTGCACTCTAAGTGTTGCAAGATAGATGGTGTTATAGTG
>NW_009633190.1:24431-25712 GCF_000690535.1 Cariama cristata | reverse complement strand
GTCGGCCATAATGAATAATGCTTTTTATAGTTTTACAGCTTTTTTGATTTCAGTCAACATTTATAATATTCTGAGTCTGTCTGCATTTATTCTTCTTTCAACTTCTGCAGTAAAAGGCTTGCCCATTGCAGCTGCTTTGCCTAGCAGCGTGTTAAGGTTAACGGATCTGGAGGAAATCAGTATTTGTGGGGTGCAGGATTCCTGTGAGGGCACAACTCGTATGCTACTACTTCCTTACAAAATGATAAAGAGAAAGGAACTTAAGTGTTTGCCTTCTGTTCAGAATTGTACCGAGGATGGCGTTTGAAAATGGAGGGCCCTGCTGGGAGGCTCTTGTCAGCGCTGGTTATACAAACGGAAGGATTCTTTGCTAACAGACCTCAAGGAATATCATAGGACGGTTTGGGTTGGAAGGGACCTTTAAAGATCACCTCGTTCCGACCTTTTACCAGACCAGGCTGCTCAAAGCCCCATCCAACCTGGCCTTGAACTCTTGCGGGGACATGGGGCATCCGCAGCTTCTCTGGGCAACCTGCTCCCAGTCTCACCGCCCTCGTGACCAGCGGCAGGTCCCTCAGCCTGCCCTCGTCCCCAACCTGCCCCCGCCCCTCGCCACCTCCGCGGCCCCGGGCTGGGCCCACACCAGTGTCGTCTTGCCTGGGCTGGGGAGAGCAGCGGGGTGCAGTCGCCCCAGTGCCAAATAAGAGAAGAGAAAAGCATCTTTACTGTTCTTTTTCTTGTTTTATTGGGCCTTTTAAAATCAGGCAATAAACAATCTTGAAAAGATCTTGAAATGAAGCAGCTAGAAGGGACCTTAATGCTGAAGGCGAGCACTTCTTCCTGGCAGACCTGCGGTCGTCTGCTTCTCCAGAGGAACAGCTGTCCCTCTGACTTCTTTGCTTGGTCTGTGGCTGCTCTTTGTGCACCACCGTGGGGGGTCCGGCTTCTTCAACCACCCTTGTCCTCGGACTGAAGGATCCCCAGCTCCAGGCGCCAGGGACCTCGGCGTCCCTCTGAGGGATTGCTGATTGCCGGGCAGTGGAATGGGTGAGCCCCCAGGATGGCTGGGCCTCCCAGCTACCGCCAGGCACAGAGGCTGCAGCAGTGGTAAGGGGCTGGCCGGGTGCTGGTGTCGGTGTGGTGTCATGGAGAGGAGCCCTGGCTCGGTGTGGTGGTGCCAGGGGAGCCATGCCGGAGGTGGATCCACTTCCATTGACTCTTCTTGGTCTTTGAGTGGATCCACCTCCATGGGCTCCACACCATCCACCCCATGAGTGATGG
>NW_009633190.1:8633-24215 GCF_000690535.1 Cariama cristata | reverse complement strand
GGAGGTCTGTTGGCGTGCCCAAATATGGCGGTTTGGGGAGTTGGGAGGCTGTGGCCTGCAAGATTCCCTAATGTGAGAGGAGGAGGAGGGTTGGGGGGGCTACGGACCCCTTTCCTAGGACTCTCTCCCCTGTGCCATTCTGCTGCCCCTCAGCACAGGGACTGCCTTCCACCTCCCCTTGTGTGCCCTGGGCTCCAGTGCCTCCTACTCATCCCAGGCTTGGGCTGCCCTGGATGAGATGGTGGCAACAGTGTTCCAGGAGGGTCAGGGGTCTTCAGTGACCCCCACACCCACCCAGCTCCCTGCACGTGGCACAGGCCCCCATGCCCGCCAGTGGCTGAGAGGGGGCAAAGCATCCAGATATCCCACAGGCAGAAAAGGGAGGCATACCTGCCCTGCACGAGGTCTCCCAGCACTCCGGAAAAGAATTCCCTATTGCTAAGTGTCATGTGGGCCCTTCTTCCCTGTCCCCTGGCCCTGCCTCTGGAGCATGGAGAGGTGCCATCTCTTCTGCCCTGAGGGAGAGGAGAGGGCCTGGCATCCACGAGGCTGCAGTGCCAGTACGATGTGAGGAGCCCATTGGAGGGGTTCTTTGGAAGTGAATAGCTTCAAAAATAACCGCAGTTGGTCCTAGGACAAACTTGGAACTGTTGCACATTACCAAGCAGTATCTGCTAGGGATGGTTGTGGGGGAGGTATGGGAGGCCACCAATGCTGAGTATTCCTGTAGGCATATTCTAGGACTAGCTACAGTTCTAATCTAGTTTGACAGCTGTGATATGCCTGTGTCTGTTTCCATCAATCCTTTCCCTCTAAACTTCTGTTTGACATAGATTGTGTTTTCATGATTCTCATGCTGAAGCTTTTCTGGAGAGATACAGTGGTTTTACAAGATTTCCTGTTTATCCAGCAAATTTTGGAGTTCTTCACAAATGTTGTTCATAAGGCATCTGATCTTTACCCCCTGTATGGATTACATAAAGCTCAGATTCTTGCCCTGCATTGACAAAATCTCATACAAGTGACTGTCTTCACACCCTGGCACATTTCCCTCAGGTTGTGACACAGCTATGGCTGTGGAGGGGAAGGAGGGAAATAAGGACAGTCGCTATTTTAATGACCAAATGCAAGTGGCATGAAGAAACAAGGACCTTGTACTTGTTGTCTGCTCTATCCCCTGAAGCATAGGGCATTGAAAATTGAAACAGCAGGCTAAAAGACTTTGCAATAACCTGTGGGTAGACACGTGAATCTTTGCAAGTCCATGGTGAATAAAGCTTGGTGAATACACAGTTGCACCTGTAATATTGGATGCCGTGACAGCAGAGCCAGGATGGTGAGGTTAGGCTGCATTTTTTTTTTTTCACTCTCATCCCTGTAAAAGTAGGAATTGAGAGTTAATGATACGTGATCTTAGGTGAATGAATACCAGCGCCTTTACAAAAGCTCAGATTTGAACAAGCCTTTTCCTTCTTCCTGAGATGAAGGTGAAATTTTTCATTGTCTGCATTGGAACACATAAGCTACCCAGAACTTTCTTTTCACTTTTCAGGGTTTCCTGAAAATACCCATCTGGTGGTTCAAGTCCTCAAGTCATAAGAAACATAAAGAGCATGCACAAGACCAGGTGAATGGGATGACCTGCAAGATGGACGCTTTGCAGGTGTCTCCTGCAGGAGGTGAGCTTGATCAGTTTTTGAAAGGAATTGTATGGCCTGCTTGTCTGTGATTTGCTCTGAGGGCTTTGAGTCAAAACCAAAATTTTAATCCGAAGTCTTAAAATCCTTTTGAAACAGTAACTGTATGAGTTTCAGCAAGTTTATGGTGAAAGGTGCCACTTAGGAGACAGCTGCAATTTTTTGCAAGGTCACACGTGCGGGATGGTACGGTTCTGATGTTCCTTAGCTATATTTGGTCAAGGGTAAGACCTCTGCTAAATTTTGAAGCCGAGGCTGTTTGCTTGTCAGTAAGTAAAATGGCTTCTCCATACTGAAGGCAGTGGCAGTATTGTAAAGCATCTACTCAGTGAGCATAGAGGTGATTGGCTTTGAAAGCCAGACTCCTAATGTCACATTTAATTCACTTCAGGCTATGTTGCTTTTTGCAAAACTGTAAAAGGAGTGATGAGTAAATCTTACGTAGCATAAAAGACATTTCATACGGTATTTTAACCTGGGTTTGTTCTTCTAAAGGTGAGATCCAAGTCAAAACCCAGCTAGGGTAGGAAAGTCAAGTGAGGGTTGAGAAGGAAAAAGAAAATGAAATGAGGGTGAGTTGGGAAATGGGAAACAAACTGATTTTTCATCCTTTGCTACCGAGTTGTGTTGCAGAGCAGGACCTCCTTTTCTCTCAAACTTTGTCAGAGTTTTACTTTCTCCCCTGATGATTTCAGTAGCATAAGGAAGAGCAGATTTAACTTTCCTTGCGACATGCTCTCCATTACAGAGTCACCACCAATAATTAAGACTATTTGCCAATTTGAATAACTGATCTTAGTTTTAAAATTTGCTGTAGAGGAACAATTGGAACTCTTCCTGTTTGGCAACTAACAGAATGTATTTTATCAACGGTATGTTATATTTCTTGAACTGCCCTCCAAAAAAAAATTGAGGTCAGGTCCCTTCTCTAAGCGAAATCTCCCTGTGAAGTGACTGTTATCTCTTAGAATGATAAATAAAGTCATGCTGACTCCTCTGTTGTTTGTTTCTTCCTCCCTCCTCTCGTCCCTGTCTAAAGATTCACCAGAACACATCCACACAGACATGGATCTTTGTTATGCTGGCAGTATAGAAATAGCAGGAGAAGCTTCTTTGGAAGATCTGAAGATGCAGGTTAGATGTTCTCCTGTATTGGAAATGTACAGCAACACTGTGATTAACTGAGCTCTATTAATACCTATTTTTTATTTCCTTTTCCCTTGTCTCCAGTATGTTCTGATATGGCATTTGCTTATATGCCATGTTCAGTGGTAAGTACCAAGAGGCAGTTGGAGCATGTAGCTCAGATACTTCCTTAGTATGTCCCCTGCAGTTGCCATTCTACCTGTCATGTGTCCTGACCTGCAAAAGCCTTGTTGCACTTCATCTGGAACTTTGGCTTGCAGCCCTATCTTTATTTCACAATGTAAAAATTCTTCATGAGAAGCACACACATACAAGCACTTCCTAAAAAGCCACTTTCCATTTCCACATTGTTCCTGTATTAGTTTTCTGCGTCCTTTCTTTTTTTTTTTTTTTTTTGTATGTTGAATCCAATGAATAAAGAATTGCTTTTGATGCGCAGAAGGTCACATTTGTCATTCGGGAAGGTATAGCTTAGTTTCTTTAGCCAGAAACTAAGATGCCTTTTAATGCTTTTTTTAACCATAAAAGTATGATTTTAATACACTAAAAAAACCCAAAACAAAAAAAAAGGCAAACCAAAAACCCAACAACCTAACAGTAAAAAAAAAACAAAAAAACAAAAACACAAAAAAACCCTCAAAACCACAAAAAGACAAACCAATCCTATTATAAGGCTCTTTATTGTTTAGCCGGTTGGTTGTTCTGCTTAAACTGCATGGGGAAGGGTATCTCATCTGATTCTGAGCTGTACCAACGCTTACTCTTTTGGGTACGACTTCAGTTTCAGTCTCTGCCAAACTACTGCTATGAAAAACTGACCTTTTGCATCTTGTGAACAAGGAAAATTGTCTTAGCATGGAAAGAGTATTGTGTCCTTGATAAGGGCTTAAAGGAGCTTGCTCAGCACCTGGCTAGAGATTGGGGTAATGATTCTGTCAACCTCATTCCCTCCCACTTGTACAAATTTTGGTTAAAAAAAGAAATTCGGTACTTTTGAAGTGTAAGTGAAATTGAGAAATGTTGGGAGGGAGTGAAGTCCAACTTACTTTGAGGTTGAAAAGTGAATATGTCGATCGTAGCCACTACCTGTAAGTCACAAGCAACAGCTGATGTGGAATAAATCTAAATACTTTGCCATATTTCTGGTTGCTTCAGTATCGCATTGAGAATTAATCAAGTGGTTTTCTTTCTTCCAAGGAGACTGGCTGCTAAAATTATTGAAGAAATGTTTCTTTTTTCAGGTTCTGACCTTACCATGCTGCCAGGAGCAGGTAGTCCCACTGCCCTCATTTCTCAGAGCGTGGACAGTGGACAGTAAGCGCCCAGGCAAGCTTTTACGAAACAACAAGCAGCAACTCAAGTAGGTTTCTTAGTGAATGTGCAAGTAGCATCAGACTGACTGTTGACTGGATTGTGGGATGGATTGGCGGAGACAGAAATCAGCTCAGTCAAATGTCAACAGAAAGGTCATCTCTGGTTACTTCAGGTTTTTTGCCGAGCATGTTTTTTAACTCAAGAGCTGTGGAAGGGAGAAGGTGTGAGCCTAAGGAGATCATACTGTGTTTACTCTGCTAAGCTTTAATTTAGGTGTTTTTAAATGCAATTTTTGTACTTCTCTGGGTTTTTCAGTTTTGTTCCGACAGCCTCTCGATTTGGTTTTCCAGATAAACACAGGTCTACGTGACTAAAAGAGTGATTTTTCTACTCAGGAACTTAGAATATATGACTGGAAATATAGAGTCTTTGCTTTGTTTTCAGTGACTATAAGCTGGGTGCCAAAGTGGAAATCTGCATAGAACCTTTGCAAAAAGAAGAGAATTTGGGGTAAGATCTCAAGATAACTTATTTCTTACAGCAGTGCATTTGAGATGTGATGTAATGGAGCAGCTTTTCACTTCAGTGCTGTCTGGCAGGATTACAGATGTCAGGATGCGAGAAGACTTTAGAGCTTATTGTTTGTTTTTCACAAACAAAAATAAGGGAGGGCAGGAGGGAGTGCAAACTGGGAATTCTGGATTCTAAAGGCATCACTCGCAAGAAGGGTCTCTTTTCTCTTCCTGATGACAGCCCCCATGAACTGCTGCTTCGAGTCCAGATGGGCATACCAGGGGAGAGGGACTACTATGACTCCACGGATTTGGTGTGGGATATCTCCAAAGAATGCACAACCTGGTCACTGAGGCAACGAGTGGCCTCTCACTATTGTCTCCCCATAGATAAAATCGAAATAGCCAAATACTTCCCTGAAAAATTTGAGTGGCTACCAATATCTAGCTGGGTAAGATCTGGAATGACGGAATCCAACTGTTGTTTTTAGAGAAGTTTGTGCTGCAGTTCTTGAGTAAACGTATTTAAGCAGATTTCCAAAATCGACCATGTACAAATCTTCTGCTTTGATTTTATTCAGACGCAGCAAATTTCAAAGAGGAAACGGAAGAAAAAACAGGAGAGTTTACAGTCAGCACCTTATCACCTGAAAGATGGAGATATCGTCGGGGTGAAGGTAAACTAACTTTGCTTTAATTGTTGCACAAGGATTAGGTTCAGGCACTGTCCTCTTTGTAGTATCTTAATTTCTTCCTGGTTTTGCTGCATCCTGCTACATCTCTATGAAAGCACTGGTGTGTGGATCTGGACAACACGTTGTCTGGATAGGAAAATTGTTGCTACTGGTGCTTTTTCTTCTTTTTCTCCCGTTCTTAACCGATGGAAGTCTCATGCTTTTCCCCTTCTATCTCAGTACCGGCACTAGAGGGCAATACCTTAGAGGCTCTTGTGCAGCTCTCAACCAGTGCAAGCAGTCAGTTTCTGCTCTGCACTGGAGCACTATCCAGAAGAAACTGGATCTTTTTTCTTGCCCTCATTTTATTGACTGGCTTTTTTTTCAAGTTGGAGTAAAATCCAGGAATCCCTTTAAAAATCGTATTGTAAATTTAAACCCATTACGTTTTCTGAGGAATTATTGCAGATCTATTTAATTATTTAAAGAGTTACACAGCAGCATATTGAGCTCTGAATTAACAATAAGGCTTATTTAGGAGACCTCTGAAAGAGCATACTCGTTGGGTTTTGGTGCAGTAGGTGAAAAGTCTGATGTCCTGACCTGGTGCCTTAGACTATTGAGAGAAATCTCTGAATGAGGCAAATTCACTGTTAAATGCAAAAACTAAATGGAGTCTAAAAAACATTTTTGCCTCTTTGAATCTTTTCCACTTAGTTAACTTGAAGTTAATTGCTGTAAAACTACTTGGAGGAAATGCACTGAAAATTAATCGTGTAAACAGAGCAACACGTGGGAGATAGTTTTGGTAGACGAAAATTGACAGCTAATACACTCAATGCTTTTTTACAACAGAATCTTCTCCTTGATGACACTAAGGACTTCAGCACAGTGAGAGATGACATTGGAAAAGAGAGACAAAGGCAGCATGCATTAGAAAAAAAGAAAAGGTATTGAGTATTTACTTTTTAAAATTTTATTTCAGAATATGCAAATTGTTCTTTGCCACTTTTCAGACTAGCTTGATACCTGGATAGTTTTTGGGAGACAGTGCTAGCTGGGTGCTCTTAGAGCACCCAATTCCAATATTTCTGAAGGAAGTGCTCAGGTAATTCAAACTCCTGGCATTAAAGGCCATGTTTCTACACAGAGCCTCAGGTTTTTTTCTCTTGCAACACACTGCAACATTTGTCCCTGCCTCTGGAGGTAAAAAATGAACTCCTCGGCTGTGCTGGCCCTGCACAGGTTGTAAGTGTCAGCTTGCAATGTCATTCTTACAGCTAAGTGGAAATCAGGTTCTAGTCCAGGCTTATGCTGCTGTTGGTGCTAAGGCTCAACACTAATATTAGGTGGTGGTTTTTTTTTTTTTTTTTTAATAGCCGGCAAGCGGAACGCTTACAGGACCATGTTTTCTCTGAGGAGAAGCTGAATATTAAGCACCGTAAACCAGAAGTGGCTCTTTCTATCAATGTGGGTGTTTTCAGATAGCAGCAGGAGATGATTTGCTGACCAGACCGTACTACCGATGTACTAAATTGGCATGGAGTACCTCAACCAGACCAGCAAGACGGTCTTTCCCGAAGTGTCTTCAAGAATCACCAAGACAAACTGGGTGTAGGGTTCAGGATAACTCTGATCTTCTGCTAATCTCTCTTGGGGACATGCTTTAGCATCCCTTTATCAATGTGCTACTTATTCTCAGGCTAGGTAAATGCACTTTATCCATGAGAAAACTGATTAATATATTGTATAACCTTTTGGTGACTGTTTTATAATCACCCTAAATGCTTTATTTTTTCCTTGTCAGATGCTGATGTCTTGCACCATCGCTGCAGAGTTTATTGGGTTTTTTGATGCAGTCATAAACATGCCTTTTTAGAAATTGTTTTCCATCTCTGATCACTGAAGTTACTAGCGATACCAGAATTTGCTTTTGTCTCTTTATATATAAAACTAAGTCTGTAGTAGCTGGAGTCAGATTTCAGGAATGAAGGAAATGTGGAAATCCCTGGACGAAGTGTACTAAATTGGTTCAAAAAAAGAGCAAGTTCAGAATGTGTCAAGCTCTAAAACCTGAAGACCTTTTGTGATGTGGAACAACAGTGCGGTAACCTTACATTTTAAAGTTCCTGGGGCTTTTTGGTTGTCCGTAAGGTTCATTAACAAGTAAGATGGATGGAAAAAATTGGCAGATCTGATGTTTGGTCTTAAGTGGGTTTTATTGTACTCAGGAAAAAGGCTTGTATTTATTTTCAGTACTCTTATTCAGAGGACTTTCCCTCATTTCTTACCTTTTCAATTGGTCTAATATTCCTTGTTACGTTTGAGAAAAAGAAAAAGTTTCTCTTGGTGTCACAAAGCTGTCCTTAACACAGCATCCGTAACAGAAGGGGATGTATATGGCTGACTACCAGCTGAACTCAGTTTCAAAGGCTCTCAAGTAAAATAGTTACCAAATGCTGTGAGATTGGATCTCAAGATTGAGAACATGTGTAATGAGCTGATGAGAGACCTTATTTTTCTTACCCTTGAGGCTGGGAATCAGGGCTTACCAGAAGTTGACGTTTCGGCATCTTTATCAAAAGTTTTCTAACACCTACAGTACTTGTACAGTGCGGGAAACACAGTTTGTGACTATTCATAACTTAATTTCACATCAGGTTCAGAATTTTCTTTGAGCATATCTAGTACTGACAGATTAACCCAAACTCTTAATGGAGGTAATTGTTTATAATCAAGTTTTAAACATATTTGGAATGATAAGGTGAAAATGGAATGGTGGAAGATAACACACAAGCATTTCTGTGCAGCAGTCGCATCCTGGTGGCATCCAAAATGTTTGCCTTTTACGGCTGGGAACCTGTGCAAAATCATGTGCACATGATTACCGTATCATGTGAAATCTGCTGTCAAACACACTGCAGAGCCTTGTCGAACTGCACAAGTGTCCGGAAACCTGTTCTGAAATGAGCAAAGCAACTGTTCAAAACTAACATAGCCTGAAGTATCCTTAATTACATCTTTGATAATGAGAGGACAAAATCCAAGTCACTTTTGAGGACTACTGTAATTGTTTAACCTGTTTCATATATGTGTAGAAGATGCAAGTACAGCAGACTCCTAAAATTGTGGCTAATGTGAGAGGATCTCTCACTTTTTATAGGTTAACAATAGTCTGGTATTTCAGACAGCTTCAAGATAAAAACTGACACTCTCACCTATCAGCAAAAAGAAAAGTCAAAAGCACCTTGAAGTGTATGATTAGTATTTATTTCTGTGCATATCTTTATTTTTTTGTGCTTCTGTGCTTTCTTAGGCTGATTCATTCAAGAAGGGGTTGTTTTAATTTCCTCTCTGTTTCAATTGTAGGTAGGGTGTACTTGAATCTTGAAATCCTAGTTTTATGGAGAGATTTTCTGACTAAGGTGAAGGCAGACAGTTGCTTTCCCAATCTTATTTTCCGTTGCCTTCTTCCATATCAACAAGCGTTCTTGAGAGCCAGGGTTTACAGAAATGATCGTACGTGCTGATTGCTAAGGTAAGCAAGAAAGGTTTGTGTTTGCAGATTGTTCCACTGCATTGCGCTTGCTTTGCTGTCACTTTAATTCCTCCAGTTCCTTGCTGGACAACTGTACTGAGCTCAACCTTCCCACCTACCTGTTAATAACTCTAGTCTCTTGAAAACACAGAGTTTGGAGAAATTTAAATATGGGTTACAAGTACTAATGTGGGGATTAGTATGTGCCTTTGTTAAAGAGTAATGTAGCAGCGCCTGCACTGAACCAATTTTGGATTATTTCTAATGTTGGCTCAGAATGCGTATTTTTTTTTTTTTGAAAACTACTGTGGGTCATTCCACAATGAGGGATTTTGTTAAAAATGGGGGTGGGGAGAGGGAACACCTTTTTAAAATGGAGTCTTTGTGGTTCCACAGTTTATGATGGTTCTATTCCAAAGCCTGGAAAAGCTTTCATCTTTATTTTTCAAGTGTTCTTCAGAAAATAAAATGTCATTTCTATATGTCTAGTTGACTTGTCTCTATGTAAGTCTGACTGATAACATTGATTGGGAATGGCATGAATCGGTTTCCAACATTGGATGGGGCACAACCTTCATTAAGCTTGAGTTTTCAAATCCGTTCCGAAGACAACGTTATGATCTCTGTGCAAGAAGTTTTGCCAACCCAGCTGGGGTGGCACTGTGTTCAGTTGGAGGACTGGGATTTTCATGCAAGTCCAGTGATTTTTAGCTTATGTCTTTTTTCTTTTTTCTTTTTTTTTTTTTTTTTAGAAAGCATGGTCTAGTAGTTACTTCCCATTATTTCAACTCCTGATTTGTGCACAGGTGAGCGATGGCACAGAGGCCTCACCCGTGGTCAGCGCAGCTTTGCATGCAGATAAACGTGAAGGAGGTGATCATGATACAGCTCTTTTTGTGAATCTTTATTACAACTGGGCAGTGGGGCCCCATCAGCCGTGTTATCGAATGGAGTTTGCAAGTACCGCTGCTTCTGCTCGACTTTGAGCCAGGCATTCGTACCTCGTAAGGGCATCGATCTTCTTGCTAGTTTGTGGGTTTCTTGATGAGAGTATCAACTTTGTGATTAACAAATCTATAAATTCCTGCATTACGAAGCTTTCCCATAAAGTTGAACTGCAGCCCAAACAGATTTTGCTTCTGGTGGTTGTATTCAGATGGTGATCGGTAGGGCTTAAACCTCTGCTTTTGCAGAGGGGCTCGATCTGCCGCCGGCCTTGTCTTCAAATTCCTCTCTAATTCCCTTTTTTTTGTGGTGATCGCAGGGAATCGCTCATCACTTCTGAATACACGCCAGCTTCTGGGTTTCACGCTGCCCTACCCGTCTCCTCTGGTTTTAACTGTAAGCCCCTGGCAGTAGCCTGTGCTTAGGAAACAGCTCCCAGATGACTTCTACCTGTGTTCTTTAATGCCTAAAGAAATTTAACCCTCCTCCCACCCACCAGCCCTTTTGCTCATCAAGAGAAAGATATTTGTTAGCTAGTGTGGTTGGATTTGTTCCCATCGGATGCTCCTGATAGGGAGATGCTGTGATGGGGTTTATTTTATTATTTTTTTTTTTTTGCATTGTGAGTAGATGCAACCACCTTAGTTTCTGTTAAACTGACACCTGTTTGGATTCCTTAATACATGTCTAACTTGGCTAATAAACTTCTTATTACTGCAGGAAGAATACAGCTGTAGCTATAATGTATACATCTTCCTTTAGGGTGGTGTATAGGACCATTAAAAGATTCCCTAGTCAGAATTTACTTGCAGTGATTGAGGAATTCTTGATTTCCATGTCACGGACTCGGTGTGCACGGCTGGAGGCTGGATGGATTTGGTTAACGGCCAGGTTGTGGTAAGAGAGACTCGCTCAGTTCTGCAGAGGATCAATTTTTTAATTATGGCAGTGCACATAAAATAATGGGGAGAACAAGGAAAAGAAATTTGGAAAGGAAATGGGTTGTGGTCTGCTATTTTTGTTGAGTGAATTATACAGCAAAAGTTTTAGCAAATAATAATAGCCTGACAAGTCACAAAGCAATAACAATACAAACCCTATCTTTATATAGATTATAGTTGCATGCATTTCTTTCTTACTGTACTAAAAGGCTTTCATACTAAAAGATGTATGCCTTAAAAAAAGAAAAAGAAAAAAAAAAGCAAAATTGTACTGTGGAAAAGTGACCAATAAGTACAGGATAGCTAGGTGCATACACAAGATAAACTTAGAAAATGTATTTATAATATAAGTATCCTTTCCAGAACGATGCTAATTGGAGTAAAGAAAAGTTTGTAAGCACTGGGAAAGAAAATTCTTCTCTATTAATGGTAATTATAAAATCATTCAGATAAACTGCTACTTAAAAATCAGTGGGCAGTGCCTCATTCTGGGTATCTATTGCACCCACGGGGTGCACTGAGTTCTCGTGACCGTGGCTTCGCTGCATGCGGATCGGTGCTGCCCGTGGCTCAGAGCTCTGTGTGCAGCAGCAGCTTCGCTTGTCTCATCAAGGGCCTGGAGAAAAAGTTTTATGAGGAGCGGCTGAGGGAGCTGGGGGTGTTTAGTCTGGAGAAAAGGAGGCTGAGGGGAGACCTGATCGCCCTCTACAACGACCTGAAAGTAGGGTGTAGCGAGGTGGGGGTCGGTCTCTTCTCCCCGGTACCTAGCGATAGGACAAGAGGAAACGATCTCAAGTTGTGCCGGGGAGGTTCAGGTTGGGTATCAGGAAGAACTTCTTCACTGTCAGAGTCATTAGGCATTGGAACGGGCTCTCCAAGGAGGTGGTGGAGTCACCATCCCTGGAGGTATTCAAAAAATGGTTAGATGTGACGCTTCAAGACATGGTTTAGTGGGCATGGTGGCATCGGGTATACGGTTGGACTTGATGATCTTTGAGGTCTCTTCCAACCATAATGATTCTATGATTCTATGTTTTCAGTCACTGAGGAGAAGCATGAAGATGCCAAGGATGACAGGGGAAGATTCCTATGTCCACACAGCTTAAGGTCAGAAATTAAAGGCAGTCTGGCTAGCTAGACTTCTAAAAGGTCTTTAAAAATTTTTTTTCTGCAGGTATCCTGTGAGGTTCGAAGCTTTGTGTGGGTGTCAGACAAAAGTCTATGTGCTGCTGAAGCGGGAAAACTAGAAAAGAGGACTGTGAACCCAAATCACAGGGTGGCTGTTAGCCTGCTTGTCTGTGGGAAAGGGTTTGTTCCGTTAGACTGAGCTTTTGAATCAGGCTCATCCCAACGTGTTGGGATCTGGGGATCGAGAACTTGGAAAAATACAATCCTTGTACAAGTGTTATTAAAGCGGGCAGCCAGGAGAGGGGAGTGCAGAGACACCAACCCTTAGGAATTAATTCCAGTCCTTGTGGAATATGTATTTTTAAACTTTTGTTAAGGCGCTTACACTAAATTTATTTCATTCATGTTTATAAAGGGTTTTGAGCAGATTTTACTGCAGCAATAGATTCAGCATTTCTCACGATTCTCTTCGACCCTCTTCCTCAAATGACATTTGTCTTGTATAAACTTGTGATGGCTAAAAAGGGATCAGTAAAGGGCCTGTTTCACTCACGGGTCGAAATATCTCCTGGTTCATAAGCGTACATCCTGCTCCCATATTTGCCGGTTAGATCAGCTCAAACTGTCATTGAGAGATCTTGAGGGGAATAAAAAACACGTACAAAGTATTAGCAACTCCGGTTTTGTGAAGTGGGGCGGTGGTGTATAATTTTGAGAGGATTAAAGCCTTTTAAAATAGCGTTGATTGGCATTTTTGTGGCCAGAAAGGTACATCTGGAAGCATCAGGCTGTCGACCACTGTAAGCTAAAGAAGGAAGTCTACTTCTGAAATCCATCACGAGTAGATCCTCTACGTACAAGCCTCGTCTGGTGGCTCAAGGCTATTGCCAGTTGTCCCCTTCGTCCCCGGCAGTTATATGGTAAGTTTGCCTTTTGTGTAGTTGTTGGTGACAGTTGGTGATGGGCCTTTCCTCTGCCCTTGGACAGGGTTGGAATAAGAGGCTGTATTCAGATGTATCTTAGCCGTTTAATAGCTGTGACCTGCTGTTCATGTCCACTAGTGGAATAAGAACGTTGCAGTCCTGTTTTTAAAAAGATGGTAGTGGTTTTGGATGCCTGGCTTCGGCTCCAATCGCTAAACAATTTTGGTTTTTCCAGTTAAGCTGTTCCTTTTGAAAGCCTGGGTTATTCCTACAACTTCAGTGGTCAAAAGAATAAGGGCTATTACGCTGATTCAGTGGGGACCATATAGAAAAACACAGCCCTGATACTCCCCTGACCCCAGAGACTCACCCACAAAGAGGATCCTAGGGACGTAATGGCCATCGGGCGCCGTGTTGTCATCACTGCTGGAATGCAGTCGGAGTTAGTTAGTCTCTTAGTGACGGGTAACTCTCCGAGCGCTAGGAATGGACCGAATCAGCTGCACTTGGCTCATCTGTCAACAACTAACGATTCTGATGTGATCAAATATGGGCTTTCCCTGTTCTGGGCAAATTCTCCCGTGCTAGATTCTTGGCGATGAGGACAGAAACCCCAGGCAGGTAACTTAGAAAGCCAGGTGACTGGGTATTTTTTTCCTTGTATCAGAATACTACCTGTGGTTGGAGTATACAAAATGGTATTTCCATACTAATGAATATATGTAGTGCGTATAAAAGTGTCCTCCTGCCCCCTCTCCATGGAGGAACTGTGTTGGTGTGTTGCAAACCCTGTTGTTCATCCCCAGAGAAAGCGGGAGAAAAAGAGAATTCCAAATACTACTTCAAAGCTGTGCAAAGTGAATAAATTTCTGCTTTTAATATGACTTATTCCACTCTCCAGTAAAAGTTTTGATTAATATTTTAAAATACAAACTTCCCACCAGGTTGAGCATGATAAAGTCCTCCTGAGCCATCTGCTGGATCTCTGGGCTAGAAGCAAATGCTTTCCTTAAAGCTAAAAGAAAGACAAATGCATTATTTGGGTGGAAAAAAAAAAATAATCTAGATCGCTGCTTTTCATGGTTTTGCATCATCCTATATTGATTCTAAATAAACCAGTGCACGACCGGCACTACTTTCTGATGTGCACATATAACACAAAGCTTGGAGGACTTGGTTCTCGTAAAATAAAATGCAAAAGACGCTCAGTTCTGGAGAACCTGAAATGCTGGGGTACAGACATATTTCCTTCCTGGTGGCTGAACAGGCCATGAATGCATACAGCTCGCCTTTATTTGGCCATCTGTGACCCCATACTACAGAGCGTAGGAGTTGTCCGCACAATTTATGCCGTATGCATTTGGGGGAAAAAAATAAGGAAGTTTTGTAAGAAATGGCGGGGCCAGACTTCCCTGACAAACCTTGCTTTGTTCTCCATAACCTAGGGGGTTATCAAGTGATAGCGAGCGGTCTGACACACTCTTTGGCAGGAGGCCTCGTAAGAGCAAAGTGTATAAACCAGACGGTAGCAGATGCTCTTGCAGGCCAGAAGATGATTTGAGCTTTCCAACACTGTAAACTATTGCACTTCTAAGGTTCTTGTCTGCAGATAAAAATAACGCTGCTAAAGCCACGTTGCAGTCCCTGTGAATCAGTGACTACGAGGCTATAAGGATAATTTTCCTGGTGTCTGACTCTCCCTGCTTGCAGGATACCCGTAACTTCAAAGCCACGGTATAAAACAATGCAATGGAGGCAGCACGATGCCCAATCTGACTGGCTTGATGCGGTCTGCTTTCGGGGCCTCTTCCTGGGGC
Organism: Cariama cristata; assembly: GCF_000690535.1. Classification (NCBI taxonomy): domain Eukaryota; kingdom Metazoa; phylum Chordata; class Aves; order Cariamiformes; family Cariamidae; genus Cariama; species Cariama cristata. The sequence goes on along the minus strand of NW_009633190.1, from coordinate 9,580 downwards.
GATCCACCTTCCCCAAGCTTTAATCAGATGAGCTGATGATTTCTGTGCTTGCAGGAGCCCAGGACTGGAGTTGGGAGCAGGCAGGCAGGAGAATTGACAGGAGATCAGGGCCGGGGAAGAGGATAAAGGAAGGAAAACTTGGTGTCTGCCTGCCTGTTTCATAGCCATGTGTCTCTGCCATGGAAGTTTTGACCCAAAGCACGTTACTGCCCAGAAAAACTTCACAACTGTTTTATTCCTCAGCTCTTCTCAAGGATTCCCAGTGGATTTACTGTCTGTCCACCTTTCCCTGGACGTGCTAAAAAGCCTTCACGCCAAGTGCTCAAATGCTTTGTAAGGAATGAGTACTGACGGATTTGGGTGCCTCAGGTGGTTTGGAAGGGCTTGCCTTGCTCACCTTGGCTGTAAGGACACGCTTTCAAGTGGTGAATAACCATCAGTGGCTGCTTCCAGAAACGATATTGCAGGAAAGGAGCGGGGAGGCAATGCAAGACCTTTGACAGACGGTGCTTGCAACCTGTTAAGGCATTGAGCTGCTCAGGGATATACTTATTGTGAGGAGCAATAGCGAGCGGGCTAGTAGGGAGGTGTGGACGTAGTCACGGACGGAGGAGCGTATCACTGAGAAGGTAATGCTGCAGGCACCGCAAGGGCGTTTGCTCATCTCCCAAAAGGTGAGCTCTCACCAAAATCTTGTTCCGCCTCCATACCATACCACAAAATACAACTTGTATCTTGGTTGCAAGATACAATACACAGTCTGAGCATCATGTTAGAGCACAGCACAGCTTTGTTCTGTGCAGTTAAACTTATGAATGGGCACAGTAAAAATTGAGGATTGCCTGTGTTTTGATCGTGGTAAACCTTCTTTGTATGTCTGCACCCATTCAATGTCATCTCCCCAGCCTGTTGAGAGCACCCTTCGTTAATTTTCTGGTCAGTATGGA
>NW_009633190.1:0-8602 GCF_000690535.1 Cariama cristata | reverse complement strand
CCTGCGGACCGGGGAGCTGGAGCCACAGGTGTAATCGGGTGGCACAAACCAAACGCCTTCCCTCAGGGTGTCCAGGTTTGTGGGTACCAGGAGAGCCCCAAGCGGAAAGGTGCAAAGAAACAGCTGCTAAGTAAGGGGGGGTTAAACCCCAGCCTTCCTAGGGCTAGCTGGTAGATTAGGATTACAGATGGATATTTCCCACCGCTCAAAAGCTGGAGCCCGGAGTTCCTCCCTGAACCCCTCCACCCTCCCAAAGAGCCGAACCAGGTGTGCTGCTTGTGTAGAGCTTCCTGTGACAAGGGATTGCTCCGCAGGCTGGGGAGGGTAGGGATGCCAGGGTGTTTTTGGCGTGGGGTGCCTGGATCCTTACTTGATGGAGCAAAACTTGGACCTGAGTCTGGAGCCCCTTCCAATGGCTACAGCACCCTGCTCATGCCCTGCATCACCCAAAGGAGACCCCAGGGAGGTATGTACCTGCTGCCCGTGCCTGACCTACGATGCTGGCAGCAAAGCGGACAGCCACGGGGTTGAGCTGGCCACAGCTTGGCTGTGTGACTACAGTCTCCTGCATATGCAGCATGCCTTTGTAGGGGTGGGGGCGGCTGGTGGAGCTGCTTGTTAAGCTCAGCCTCTGCAAAGCTGATCTAGCAGCTTATCAGCAGCCAGTGTAATGGCTCTTGGCTCCATCCCCAGCCCGGGTTTGGCGCAAAGCACCTGTACCTGTTTCCAAGCACAGAGCATCAGGACTTCCCTCCTGCCTGAATGCACCAGTGCTCTTGGCCAGAGTGGAAATGACACCTGTGAAAGGTAGATTTGGGCTTTTGCTTTGGAATGGGAACGCAGAGGGGAATCTCCCAGCCACTGCTCTCAGACGTTTGCCTGCTTGGATATACACGTGGAGGTGCGCGCTAGCTACCGTGACAGAGGGAAATAGGGGAGCTTCAGAGCTGCCATCCCATTCACTCACCTCGAGAGAGAGTCTGCAGGGTCCATATCTGAGCTGGGCTTTATTCCTCTTCATCAGGGAGCTTCTGGCTCTTTTTCTACGCAGCCACTGTTATGCCATTGCAGAGAAGGAGGGAACACAGGAACGGAAAGGCGTGCGTGCATCTGGCTGGCAACAACTGAGAGAGAAAGGATCAACTCGGGCAGGCAGAACTTGAGAAATACCCAAAAGCTTCAGGCAAAGAAAAGAGAGGCCCATGAAATATTCATCTTCCTGTTAAAAATGGGCTGCCTTCAAGGTTGACACTTGAGCAGAAGCTTGCGGAGCCCATAGAGTGACTCCTGAGAATTTGTCGTGCTGGCTGATCTCATTAAGAAAAATAGCTGTATCTGTCTGCGCTTATCTCCACAGCTTGCCTTGCAGCTAAATTCCAACGTTTGTTCATGTGTTTCCTATTACTCATAGAGATGCAGATATTAGGATATTAAATATAGATAGGAGGAAGAAATTCTTCCCGGTGAGGGTGGTGAGGCAGTGGCAGAGGTTGCCCAGAGAATTTGTGGATGCCCCATCCCTGGGAGTGTTCAAGGCCAGGTTGGATGGGGCTGTGAGCAACCTGGGCTGGTGGAAGATGTCCCTGCCCATGGCAGGGGGGTTGGAAATAGATGGTCTTTAAGGTCCCTTCCAACCCAAACTGTTCTGTGATTCTATGTAGAGATAAGCTGCTCAATCCACTGTGAAGCGGTCTATATTTTCAGCCAAGCATGGATCAGCCAGAGCTCCAGTTAGGTTTGGTGGGAGAAAAGGTGGCAGAGAAGAAATGCAGATCAAGTCAGCGCTATCTGAAGGCTTGAATGCACTTGGAGCCTGATGGGTGACTTGGAAAATGCAGGCTGAAGCAGCAGGTACCCTCCATCCCATCAGCAATCGCTTTGATCACATGAGATCTCTACGCATGGTAGTTATTTTGGCCAAGCAGCCCTCCTCACTCGTGTACGATTCAGGGTGTGATAACCAGCAATCGCATCTAGCAAAAGCCCCCCTGCACAGCGCAGGTACACGGACAGAAAAGAAATGCCCGATCCTCCTCAGAGACAAGACAGTCTCATAAAAAGCCATTTATTTGGAACTGGTCTCTCACCTGGGAGCTCCTGCTGATGCCTGGACAGGGATGTCCTTGCTGCAGCCTCTCCCCTCCAGCCCAGGTAAGTTCTCTTTATACCTCTGTACGTGCACAATAGCTGGGTATGGCCGTCAGCTGGAATTCCATGATATCCTGCTCCTACCAAGGCACAGAACAACCTTTTAATAAAAACTTTCTTCAATCAGCATGTTTTTAATCGAGGTATCTTGATTTCTGAAAGCATTCGTGCAGAGTTTATGCTAGACACACCTAGCTCCTTGAGGGTGGACTGTGGGTCTCCAGGTACAGTGAAGTCAAATGGAGAGGTACAGAGAGGATGCCTACACCTCTCTCGATCACTCTTCACACCAGGAGTGGTGCAGAATGCACATTCCTGTAAGGAAAAAAAAATATTAAAGAAAATAAGAAATCACAATGTAAATGACGTGGTATGAACTGAACTATGTCATAGTAACAGCAGCATAATGAAAGGGCCGTGCAAGGATAAGAGGCATAACTCTATGGGATAACCAGGACTTGTGTCACAGCCTAAGGAGAGGTGGTCTTTTCCCGTCAGAAATTTTAAGGAATTGAAACACCAACTTTCCATGGAGGGCTGATCGCTCTGCTGTCAAAGCTCTGCTGTCTCAAGTGAAAAAGAAAGACCATCGTTTCCACTGTCAGCCCTGAACTGGTTGGGCAGTTGGACTAGATGATCATTGTAGGTCCCTTCCAACTGAAATAGTCTAGTCTAGAACGACCCACTGGTCTGTTATAAATTCTAGCTCTGCTTCTGTACACAGTCATATTGTGGTCTTCGTTTCTATCTGCTTTGTTGTGCTGAGTAAGAGAAGGGCTCCTTGTGAGGACCTGCTTCTGGTGGCCTGAAGGGTGGGCTCATATGAGGCCAGGATGTCACGGTAGGGTTTTAGAAGAGCTGGAAATACTCTGTCCCCTGTGCTTCTAATGCTTGGTTACTCAGAGAAATGCTTGTTTTAATGCTGTTCAGTGTAAATGCCTTTCCTTGGCACTTTTTGAAGAAACAGCATGTGTCTGTATTTAAAGTCCAGTAGGACTTGGACTTGCAACTTCAGTGCTTGCTCCTACTGCCTGAACAACAAAAGACAACAGCCCTGGGCTGTTTCCCAGCTGGACCTTGGGGTTGTACTCACAGAATGGAAGCATCTTCATCTTTGGAGTCCTCTGTGCAGAAGGAGGGCTTGGAGGCAGTCCAGGTCATGGGAAAGGAGAAAGCCCTTCTTGCCTTTGACTTGCCCTCTGTTCTCACCTCCTCATACCTTTTCATTGAGCCAGTGAACCAGGCCCTGAGTGTGGAGGGTCATACGTACATATATATATATATATTCTCATACATCACCAGTGGTTTTTCTTCTCTCTCCAGTTGATTTGCAGGGTGAAGATGCAGTATCCACAAAGCAAGCTCAGGAGCCCTGCCAAGGGCTTACAGCACATCGCTAGCTCGAAGCTGAGGACGACAGTGGCCGGAGAGTTGCTGAAATGTGCAAACATCACACATTTCTTGAACCGGAATGGTACTGCATGAAATCTGGATATAAATTGTGTGGGGAGGTTGAATCGTGTAGAAGATGATGGATTATCATTTCAGTAAAATTCAAAAGCTCTGCTTATTTGCAAGTCTAGATTATAAAAATGCGACAGTGCTGCTGTGCTCTGAATGACAAGCTTTTCTGATTACAAGAGAGAGAAAAGCTAGCATGGACAGCTTTAGCAGAGGCTGGCAAAAGGAAACTAGTGCACAGCCAAAATTTAAAAAAAAGTGTGCGTGTGTGGGAAATCCAGAGAACAAAGTGACAGTTTGTAGAGACCCAGCTCTCATGAAAGTTACTGTTTGCAATTTCAGTTACGGCAGGGCAGATAGTATAGATCCACGCTGTAACTGCAGGCATGACATATCACATTGCTTCAATAGACCTCAAGGGAACTGTTTGTCGATTGTGCAACATACACCCATAACTGCAAAATTCTTTTATTTGATCTAACAGAAGAAATCAAACAAGCCTTTCCGTTAACGCTCCTTGGGGTAAACATGTCGCAGCTTCCAGGCTGCTTAGCTGTGGTTGGGGTCTCATCCAATACACCAAACACAACCGGCCAAACCAAATTTATGCTAGGGTCCTGAACGGGTCCCTCCATTCAATATCTTAAGCAGGAGAAGATAAGAAACCCAAAATATTTTGAATATTTTGTATAGAATCTGTACTGAAATGATTGAAACCAGCGGGAAATATCTACCTAGGAAATCACACAGCTCTCTTATCACTACAAAATGTATTTAAGGTGTGTTTATCAATTGATTGCTTTCATCTCAGGAAAAAATAACTCGCAAAGGCAATTAATCTCATTTCTTCCTTGCTTTCCACAATGCAGCGCTCCTGAGACACGGAATCTTTTTATCACCTTGAGGATGGGAAGGCCACAGCAAGCCCATTTCACCCTGACCCAGCCAGGATCATTCGTAGCTCTGGGACACGTCTCACAAGCTGGATTGTTGCTGGATGGCAGAGGCAGGGCAACGGAACCTCCGCGGAGCTGGAAGTGCTACAAATACATCTCATGGTAAGTAACCAGGAAATAAAACAAATAACAGGGGCCGTGCCAAGCCCCAAAAAGAGGTATGTAAGAGGCCAGGACCTCAGCTGGCAGAAAAAAAAAAGTTTGCTGACATTCATCCTGTATTCAAAAAACTAAAATAGGTGTCATGGTGCCTACGACTGGGTGTTACTTGTCACCAGGTAAGCTGGTAGAAAGAAGTTACCTCTGGCATAAGGACTTTATTCTGTTGGACGTGGTTCGGAATTTGAAGTGAAGTGTGTTTTGAAGTGTGAAGTCCATTTCACAAGAGATGCTGAGCACTTTAAAATGTCTGCCCACTTGGTTACCGTACCTCACTGTAGCCAAGCAGTCACTAGCATCTGTCAGTGCATTGCATCGGTGAGATGGAGCCCAGCTGCCCTGCAGACGAGGGAATGTGCGTTGGAGATCTCTATCTAGCACACAGGGGAAAGGAGAGGAGTAGGTTCAAGCAACTGGTGGCTGAACCTGCATTTTACAATCTGGAAGTCCAAAGTTTTATGGAATAAAATGACTTTTCTTATTGCAGCAATGGCTTAGCAATGCAGAGCCAGCAATGGGGAACACCCTTGGTGTCAGATGCCAGCTTCATTCTCCTTTCCAAACTGTGTAAGTTCCCTGTTGTTGACCCTTCTTGCAATTGGAACTAAATAGTAAATGAAAGTGAGAAATCATTAGTCCCAGTGCTATAGTCATCAATCTTTTCATGGCTTACTGGTGGGAGGACAGCTAAATAATGACACAGAACACACGGAAAATCTCACTGGTTTCTGTATTGCAGGTGTTTGGCTCGCACGATTACCTTTTAGGACAAGGGAACTGCGGGTGGGAGCTTTGCTTGCTGTGAAATCCCATCCTTGGAGTCTGCTTTCTAAAATGTTCACAAGACAATGCCACATCGAAGTGTCTCTGGTATGTCTATGCCAAGTGAAAATAGTTAATTTTCCACTGCAGTGGAGTTGTACTATTAAATCAGCAGGGAAAAGAGGGACACAGTCACAACCCTTAGTTTTCCACGCTGAGGTTAAAAAGTTGCCAGTGTAGCACAGAGTGTGAATTCATTTGTCTGAGTTTATTTGTCAGATAAACCTGGGCTGCTGGTGGAACACGGCTGTTCCCAACCTAAGTGGGTGTATAGATAAGCCCCCCGTGGCGTGTCTGGTAAGCAAACTCTTGCTGTTGTCAGGAGAACCAAGCTCAAGACTTTAGACTGGATCCCAATTTTATGAATAATTTTGGAATCCAGAGACCATATTTGCAGTAGAGAGTAAACATATTTAAACAGACCTTGTAAAAGAATATAAGCTGCTCTCAGGGAGTGCAATACACACTCCTTGTAGTTTTGTAACTGTGGTGGCCACATTTCTTATGGGGAGATTTAAATCTACATTTTAAATCTACATTTTTCAAGGCATCTTGCAGAACCTGCCAACCAAATATTTCAGGTGTGCCCAGCATCAAAATACAATTACTTCAAACCAACTAGGAGCAAAGATGTACAGCATGACAGTAGTTTGTGTTTCACCAGTTTCCTGCTTTTTCTGCTGATCTTCAAAACCATACTGTCTTCACAGTGATTCGAACTATACATTTGATAAGTTTATCTGATGGGCTGGGGGTAATTTTGATGGTTGATAGTAATCTAAAATGTGTGGGACTGCTGGACAGGAGTCCAAATTCCACATTGACTAGCAGCTCAAAAGGCAAAACGTGGCTTTTAAGGGGTGGCAGTAATTTAAAAGGCAAAACGACCCACAGCTGTTTGAAGGAGGAGAGGGGATTAGAGAGTTCAAGAGCACGTTGAGAGTGGAAGCCTGTCTCCCAAGTAAATGCCATTGTTTCCCCATCTTGGGCTCTTTCCGTGGACTTGGTTTGGTTGCTGTTCTTGATAGGGTAAAGGGTACTGGGTGAATGTTTATTTCTGCCTGAGGAACTGATTTTAATGTAAGCTTCCCAAATCCTCTACCATGGAGATCTTTGGAGAAATTCCCACTTGGTTTAGAATTCTGCACAATTACAAACTCTTTGGTTTCCTGTTACCTTTTTAAAAAGTCTTAAAACTGAGAAACCCAGTGAAACATGAAAACCTGCTAAAATTTATCATAGTCAGCAACAAAAACCTTGTTCTAAGATAATACAGTCAGTATGTCCTTCCATGTTACTAGTGTCCCAATACCAGCATCCTCAGGTCTGAACTAGATGTGTCTTTGAGACAGACAGTGGGTGCTTTCTGTTGTCAAGCTGTATCTATATTTTACAGCAGCATTTGGTAGCTGAGCTGATAATGGTTGGAAACTGCATATATACGTGTGTGCAGTGAAGATATGGAGTTCGTAAGGTTATTTGAGACTGGAGATAGTATCCTGCTGTTTGTGGCATGTAAAAAGAAACAGAGGTAGGAAGCTTCACATTGCTGCTAGGCCTTGAATATTTGGCCAGCAATATGTACCACCGTGCTGTCTTGCTGCTTTCCAGACTATTTCTGCAAAGAAGTTCTACTGTATTACGTCAAACTGTGGCTGGAAAGGTCAGAGTCCCTTCCTCTGGGAGGAAGCAAAGCTTGGAGGAAAAGGCAGTGTGGGTTGACATCTGTTCCTGCTTGTGATGGTGGTGAAGTGCTCAAAACAGCAAGTTTCTGTGCCACCCTCTTGGTGTTAGGATGGCTTTTGGCACAGGTCGGAGATCTGTGAATCTTCTCTTGAGCCATTTGGTACGCTGCTTTGTCTCTTATTGATCCTGTGTAGTCAGCTGAATTTCCTCCTGACATCTTCAGGAGGATTGGTCTCAGCTTGCTCGACGTCTGTGAACAATTTTAGTCCAAGGTCCTCAAAAAGACTAGGTCTCCAGACTAGACTTAAAGCTATCAGTTTTATGGTTTTAGGGTACTTCTTTCAATTCCAACGCCTCCCTTTAGGTCCACAGGGATTTGTGGAGAATTTGTGGGTTGCTAGCTTTTGGTTCTTGTGTTAAATTGAGCTGTGCTTCCTTGGGGTACTACCTCTTCAGCAAAACGAGCATGCCAAAGGCCAAATTTAACAAAACCCCTGAGATTCCTTCTCAGGCATCTCAGACGCTTCGTAGTGAGCCGGTGGCAAAAATCCAGATAAACCACACAATTCCAAAATAAACAACCCTCTTGCCCAGAGCAGCTTCTTCCCAGTCTTCTTGCTTCCTCCGAGACTTCTTCCGATGCCCTTGGATGTAGAAGCTGTCAACACCTTCTCTTCTTCCCAGGCTCACCAGATCCTGTAGTCACAGCCTGTCTGGGAACCTCATCAACCCACCAGTGTGCCTGGTGGGCTGACCGTCAAACACTAACGGTCACGACTGGCCGAGCAGAAAAGCGGTATTTTCTTTCTCAGGTTCCCAAACCTGGTCAGGGAGATTGGTAGCAACGTGGAGGCTGGGGCACAGCTAGGTTTTTACTTGTCGATGAGGGCTACGATGGTGGCAACGGGCCTGCAGGAGACAAGGACTGTGCTGGGGGTCCTGTGCTCTTCTTTAATGGCCGTGGCCTGGCTTTGCTAGGGAGTGTGATGGGGGATTGGGCAAAACTGGCTTTACCTCCTTCTCCCCCGCCCATCACTGTTACTTTTTACTTCTTTATTTCAAGAACAATTTAAAAAAAACCCCAAAAAACCCACCAAAAACCAGAACAGAAGATACAAATGAAGCTTCTAAGCACTAATTATTTGCTGATTATTCAAATAAGGGGTTGGGGTGTGACTAGCTGTGCGGGACAAGAGGTATTTGAGCTGACCCCAGGGCCTTTTCCCTCAGGCTCAGGGCGGGGGAGGGCAGGCCCTAACCAGGCCGCCGGGCCCGTTACTAGGGCCGCGCTGTGCCTAGCAACCGCCCGCCCCGGCTCTGCGCATGCGCAGTGAGGCGCGCTGCGCCGCGGGGCACGCCGGGAATGCTCG
>NW_009633189.1:489-819 GCF_000690535.1 Cariama cristata | reverse complement strand
AGTCCTCCCCCTGAGGAGGAAGGAGCAGCTGAGACAGCAAGTGATGAACCGACCCCAACCCCCATTCCCTGACCCCCTGGTGCGGAGGTAGAGAATTTGGTAGTAAAGCTCAGCCCAGGAAGAAGGGAAGGGTGAGAGAAGGTGGTTTTAAGATTTAGTTTTTGTTTCTCATGATCCTACTCTGATTTGATTGGTAATAAACTGATTTCCCCAAGTCAAGTCTGTTTTGCCCAAAACTGTAATTGGTGAGTGATCTCTCCCTGTCCTTACCTCGACCCACAAGCCTTTCATTATAATTTCTCTCCCTGTCCAGCTGAGGAGGGGCGTGAT
>NW_009633189.1:0-405 GCF_000690535.1 Cariama cristata | reverse complement strand
ATAATTCGTACCGTTGTTCAACATTCAGTAAAGCTTTCTCAAACCTTTTCGCAAAATTTCTGTGTACAAGGTGCCCACACAAACCATGGACTCGCTGCCCATTCCCGACAGTAAGTGTGAAGAAGATTTTGCAATCAATTAACAGCAAAAAGAGAACAGATCCTCATGTTGCAATTATTACAGAGGTCTTGCTGAAGCATGGTATGAGGCGTGCCATGTCAAATGAGAATATTGTATTAACTAGATGAGAATTCAAGAGTCACTTCTGCCTTAAACCTGATTTCTGAAAAATCTGAAAATAAGTCTGTTTTACCATTAATAGTATTTTTGCCTTAATAAAAGCACAAATATACTACTCCCCACTGACAGAGATAACCAAGACTATTCAAACCAACATTTGGATTA
>NW_009633188.1:1212-1420 GCF_000690535.1 Cariama cristata | reverse complement strand
GGGGGAGAAAAAAAAACCAAACCACAACACATCACCAAAATAACCACAGTTGTTGCTGCTTTTTGACAGCGATATTCCAGCTTTTCCCGGCTCTCTGAACTTTGTTGCTTAATTGCATCGTTTGACCTTTCGGCTAAAAGGAGGTGACGCTTGGCTTCATTCTATATATTAAATAGCTCCTTTATGTGCCGGGAGAAATAAAAGTACC
>NW_009633188.1:0-1050 GCF_000690535.1 Cariama cristata | reverse complement strand
ACCGGTAGCCCCGGTGCCACCGGGGTCGGAGAGGGACGGGGGGGGACGCATAAAAATAAGGGCTTGGGGACATCTCCGAGGAAAAGGGTGCCCGAAAACGGGACGCTGAAAACCTGCCATCGAGGGGATAAGCTGGATGTTGAGCCTGGCACGAAAGCGAGCCGTCACACAGAGATTTAGTTATTATCAGCCAAATCTTTGGACTGGGGAACGAAAAGGGGAGAGAAACGTTAATATTTGCGGCTGGAGAGAAGCGAGCTCCCCGTGCCCCCGGCCCCGGTGCCCGACAGCCCCTCTGCGGCCAGGGGCGGCTCGGGGGCCTCGGGGGGCATTTCTGAAATGACACCCCCTGCTCCTGGCCACAGCTCTGAAAGAATTAAAGTTTACCAAAAAAAAAAAAAAAAGAGAGAGAGAGAGAGAAAAAGAAAAAATGAAAACAACAACAAAAAACAGGAAAAGAAAAGACGAGTCGTCGCTGGGACACCGCTATCCAAGCCCAGGTTACGGTACTTCTTTCGCTAAGGGTTGTCATTATTTGCTGTATATATCCTCCCGCCAGTCAATCGTGACCAGTACGTTTTAAAGCTTTCACTAATTTATACAGAGCAAAGACACTTTCCAGCTACGTTAGGAAAGAAAAATAAAAAAAGAAGGAAAAAAAAAAAAAAATCGACTCAATTAACGATTTTGCGCTTGGACAGCTACCAGGTTTTTGCTCTTACAGTCCCGGGACTTTCATTTAACCTCGGTAACATCCTGAAAGGCTACAATCATTTTGCAAATATTGCATCGTACCTTTTCAGTCCTGCAATACAGAGCGGTACGGAGCTGACCGCAGGCTGCCCAGACAGCTAGTTTGTTCGGTAAAAGAAACGGGATGAGGCGCACGGGGTTAACTAAATCTTGCAGAGATCCAGCTGGTATGAGCAAAAAAATCATCCTGTCTTTAATAAACTGGTCGCACACGCTGGATATAGACAACGGTGTCTGAAAAAATAATTACGAAATTACGCAGCTCTAGGCACCCAAAAAAAAAGTTTCCAGATCGGA
>NW_009633187.1:1245-2850 GCF_000690535.1 Cariama cristata | reverse complement strand
AGTAGTTTCACGCCGAAGTGGCAGATTTGGTGAAGAATGTGGGGTGGGACAAAGCCCCGCCGTTCCCAGAGCGGCCGGAGCGCTTCGGGAAACCGCACCGGGAATTCAAGCACACGGAAAAGCGGGCGAGTCCAAATTTCCGCGCTCCCTTCTCTCTCCCGGCCCGCGAGAAGCAAAGAGAAGCAGAACCATTACAAAAAAAAAGAGACCGAGGCTTAGCCGAAATGCAGCCACCACCAGCAGCCTGGAGTTGACTTTCCAAAACAGGGGAAGCTTGCTCAGAGCCTGGCATTGTGTTTCGCAGCCTAGGAAACCCTAAGAAGCTGGTACTTCCCCCCTCCCTTCTCTTTTCTCCCAACTGGTTTGTAAATATTAACAAGGTTGTGAGCTATTCTCTCACACAGAGTGGATTTTTTTTTCTTCTTTTTTTTTTTTTTTTTTATCCTTGGAAATATTCTTGGCTTTCCCCCATAGCCCCTCTCCCACTCCTCCCCTCTGCAAAGCTACACACCTGCTTGCAACCACAAGGATTCAAAATCAATACTGTATTTGTCACTTTTCTGTCTCCTTTTCCTCTCTCAACAGCCCTGCTTGCCACTGAGGCGAATTGTGGATTTATGGAGCAAAATTAGCATAAATTATTACCAAATCTGTAAACGTGTGTGGTCCTGCTTGTGGGAAAGGAGGCTATTGCTAACCTTCCATGCAGAAAGGTGGTCCACGATGGGCTCCATGCAAGGGCTGAAAGGCTATTGCACGAAATAGATTTCCATTGGGTTTGCACATTGATATAATTGACTTATGTGTATTTTATACAGTTTTGCCAACACTTCCCTTGAGCTCCTTATTTGAATTAGGCTCCAGAAAAACGTCTATTTGTTTTGGTTTTCTGCACAATGGATTTGGATTCACTCGCCCCCTCCCCTCCTCCCTAATGTTGGCTTTCAAAGTAAAAGGCATATGCTAGAAGTTACATTTAAATCCTATATTGCCCAAGTCTGTCATCAGTTGCGTGCTTAACACGAGGTGAAACTTTGGATATCAATTACCGGGATGGCTCTGCCTGCCCTGCTCCTCCGCTCACACATTCCTTTGGACTGGGGAAAAAAAGGAAAGGGGGGGAAAAAAAAATTCCTTGGGACGGGGAAAAAAAAGAAAGGGGGGGAAAAAAAAAAAAAAATCGGGCGCCTCACAGCCATACCTCGTTCGCACTCGGAGTAGCAAATGACAACGGAAGTCGACTTTTCTTTAACTTTACAGCTTGCGGGTTCCCATTTGCGCCAGCGCTTGGTTTTTTTCTTTCTTCAGGGAAAAAAAAAAAAAAGGTACCGGCAAAAAGAGGGAGAAAAGAATTTGTCAGCCTGTGAGTTTTATTTACTCCCGTGCTGCTTCTGAGCTCTCTTTTTTGACAAGGACCCCAGGAGCGAACTTGGGCTGAGAGAGAAACCCCGAACCGAGGGGTGTTAGAAGTTGGGGGGGGGGGGCACCTGTTGGAGGTGCCCATTAAACCCACGTTTGGAGGCTCTCAATACAAAAAAAGCAGCCTTCTGCCCGGCGTCCTAGGGGACACTAGGAAGAATCTGTCCTCATTTCAGAGTACCGTCT
>NW_009633187.1:0-1037 GCF_000690535.1 Cariama cristata | reverse complement strand
CAGGTCTCCCCCCAAAAAGGCTCGTTAGCTCGGCAACGCGGGGCCGAGGTCGGCTTCTCGGATTCCTAGAAACACAATTATTTGCCCATTATTCTCTAAACGACATCCTGCCCCGAGAGAGAGGGATTAGATGGGACCGAGGGCAGCCGGGCTGGAAGGAGGGGAAGGCAGTTTAACACACACGACGTCGGAGCCAGTTGCAGTGCGAAACGCGTTGTCAAGCTGCTGCCAGGTTTGAGGGAGCCCTGCTTGACGGGGACCGTCCCTCCGAGAAGACTCGGCCGCGGCCGCAGAGCCCCTCTCGCAGCAGCCCGCGCTGCACAGACAGCTCCCTCCCCCACCCCAGCTATTTTTGCTGAATTAAGAAGGTGACATTATTCTTCTCTTCAAGTACTTCTGTTAATATTGAAAAACGTGCGCTTGCATTTCAAGCGGGCGTGCTCAGCCTCAGCAGCCATTTCAATATTAATGAAATTGTTTAATCTCCTAAATTCATCGTGTTTAAGTTACGTTTTGGTGAGTTATTGACCGACTCCGAAAATATTGTTAACGGAGAGGATGTGTATTCACCACAAAGGCTCTTCCTCCCAGGGCTTGCGGCTCCCGAGACAATCTCGTATTCTGGCTCCAGGGCGACCGGATGCCCCGCAGCCTCGGGAATACACATCATACAAACTTCCCTCCTATGCCAGGGCCAGCCAGGGACCTTCCGGGTCTGATCCTGCCCCCGGGACACAGGGCTGGCAGCGGGGCTCGCCCAGGTTGCGGGTCCAGGATCGGGCCTTGGCTCCCGGGGAGGAGGCAGTACCGTGGAGCAGAGAGAGCCGCAGCTCGGGTGTTACACATCCTGCCCGCTCTTACACACGCAAGTGCGCACCGAGAAGCACACAGGCACACACGCAACCTGAGACGCATCACGGAAATCCCGCAGAAGGCGTCAGGATGACGATACTCAGCACAGTGACCGGTGGGACGGACCGGTTACCCCAGACCAGCTCTGAGGGGCCCTCCCCGTTCCGAGGCCGGCCGACGGGCGC
>NW_009633186.1:0-20578 GCF_000690535.1 Cariama cristata | reverse complement strand
CTCTGATTTGATTGATAATAAATTAAACTCATTTCCCCAGGTTGAGCGTGTTTTACCTGTGACAGTAATTGGTGAGTGATCTCTCCCTGTCCTTATGTTGACCTACGAGCCTTTCTTTATATTTTCTCTCTCCTGTCCAGCTGAGGAGGGAAGTGACAGAGATGCTTTGGTGGGTACCTGGCATCCAGCCAGGGTCAAGTCACCACACCCAAACATATAAATATATAGAAATACACAACCGTGACATATTAATATCATGGAACTTGCCACATGGGGAAAAAAAATCTAATGTGTTTTTAAAAATCAGTTGCATTTACTTTGAGACTATGAAGTCTACTACATTCACATCCTAAGTGTATTGCTTTTTCTTTACATCACCACAACGCAAAGCCCAGGGTATGTGGGCATGCTGCCAGTCCTAACTTGGTTAGATGTCTTTTATGTTAACCTCACCTCTGATTTTCAAATGTTGAAGGATTGGTTTTGGAATACTTGTTATTTGTTTGCAATTTTGTTTCTCCATGTATACTGAACTTTTATCTAGCATCACAGAGATCTTACCTAGGAATTTCTATAGAATCCCATGATTCATTTTCACTACTTAACATGCACCTAACATAGACTTTTCAAGCACAAATTCTGGAGCAATTCTTCGCTTGAAGGTTTGCTCATGGTTCTACAGTAAGTCTGTAGAACTAAAACAGTTGCTTTAGTCTTTGAGTGAAAACTCTGCAGGTCTGCAAACTAAGTTAGTGACAGCTGATGAACTCCTGATATAACCAGTAAGTTTATATATGGATCACAATAAATCTTCCAATAAGAGAATACAGTGTTCCAAAACTTTGGACACCGCATTAATTTTGCACAATTTTATTTTCCAAAAAAATTCTTGTATTCATTCTGCTCATAATTTTTACGGTTGTCATGGTAACTGCCTAAAAATGTGCTAGAGGTATTACAGCTCTAAGCTTTTCTTGTAGCCTATGATGCTTAATCAAAAAGTTTGCAATACATCCCAGTACGGTAAGTGGTAAAGCTAAAAATATTGCTCTCTTCAGAGCATAAACAACTGCAACATGCTTTCAAGAAGAGTTTATGCTTGCAATGAAATGGAAAAACACCAACACTTACCCCTTTAACCATTTCTGCACTTTAGCAGCATGCAGCAATCCTGGAAGCCTTGAATGTCTAGTATTGAGTAAATTCTTCATTTAGAGAACTATATACTTTTAAGATTGAGGTAAGTATGTAGGTTGAAGGAGTTTGCTCTCTTTAATATGTGACAAAGATGCTATTTAAAGCCATGATACTGCAAATGCATACACATGGGAGGATTTGCACAAAAGTTAATAGTAGCACTGAACTCATGGGGACTTACAATAGCCGTAACCTCTGTGTTCAGCTGGCTACAGAATATGGGCCCAGCCCTTATAAATCATACTGGTGGCCAAATATTTTCTTAACAAGTTACTGGTATTGTAAATATTCAATATTTCTTAGAGACACAGATGCTGACTTAAAGAAGAAAGATCAGGACTGTGAAACTGTCACAACATTTGATGCAGAAACATGTAATGTCAACGAAGGACTTAACTACACATGGCTATCTTCCAGATAAATCCACACCTGTCTAAAGATGGTACTGAAACTAGGGCTATCATAAAAACAAATTGTATGAACATGGAGCATTCCTTGCTAGAGTGAGATTCTTTGTATTAGTAAGATGCACAAAGTGGTTCTAGCCTTTGCTCCAACACACAGGGCAAGTATCTTTTCATCCCTTACATGGCTTGTTTATGCCTGTAATGTGGGTAAGAATTTTACCTATGGGGAATAGATTCCTTTTTGGTGCTATTATATATGGGTCTGTAAAACCAGGGATCACACTATAGTTTCTAGAAGATTATTATAGTCCACATTTATGCACCCTGAATTGGCACTCATGCACTCAGCATGAGGCTAGGTGAACCCTGCTATTTAAGCAAACATGTGCTTTTAGAAGCTGTGTGCCTGGGTCCTAGGGCTGTGGCCCAGCTGTGCATTTCCTAGCACACAGCAAAAGTGATACAGCTATTTGCAAGGTGTGTTCTCTCTCCTAAGACATTGGTCTTTCTCTTCTTCCTTCTTTTTCTGAAGATTTTCAAACAGGGATATTATGTCTACTGTGTAAGAGGCATGACTAGCAGTGGTCGCAGTGGTAATGGTGGTGACAGCAACCAGTGCTGACTCTGAAATTGTTGCTTAGATTTGCTGGAAAAACCTATGCTGTAAAGCCTTAGAATCTTAATATCTGGCAGTTTCAGTGTTTTGATGGGAGTCAGAGGTGCTCAGAGGTTCTGAGGATCAGGTTTCTCAGTGAGGTGTCATCTATGATTTGGGTAATCTGTATTTGAAAATCTTGCTTTGAAAGGTTTAGCCTCATCGCTCACTGTTGTACTCTAAAGAGAATGAGAAAGGCTTTTTGACTGTCATGTACAGCTCTAACGAGGGTATGTGTAAGCCTGTAAAGTTTTTTTCTGGTCTCAAGTGACGAACAATTTAATTGCAACAGAGGAAGGTCACTTTTATGGTCCCAGCTTTTTGGACACAGCTATAGTTTCCTTCTCTGTCCATCACCAACTTCTTGCGATATCTTTGATAAGACGGGTAGAAAAAGGGCCAGATCCACAAGAGTAAACAAGTTCCATCTTCCACAAGCTAAAGTAAAGATACATACAGGAGAGTGATGGTGTTGTAGAATATAAACACAGAAGCGCTCAAAACCTCCAGTGTGTTTAATACGTTTACTTTTGCTAAGGAAACACCAAGTGCTTGTTTGCAAGAGAAACCTTCATTTAAACATATAAGAGGTAATGATTGTACTGGTGTGAGTACAGTCTGTTTATACAGGATTGTAGAAATAGGGTCTTAAACAGCATCTTTTTCAATTTTTTAAAAATCAAACTTTCTTTTAGAAACAACTTTAAGGTATTACTAAGTATTACATTATCACAAGAAGGCATAATTCTGCTCTTCATTAAAGCTATAAAGCTGCTGAAAAAATTTATTATTTATTATTTCATAACTTTTTTTACTTTTGAATCTAGTTTTCCAAGAAATAGGGGCCAGCATAACCATGATGCACTTTTACTTGTCCATCAGTCTCATTATCATCCTGTCTGCGTGGCTTCACAAATAGGTTTTGGACTTAGTGAAAAATTTCAGAGAAATAGAAATTTCAAAGTTATATTGCTAAAAGTGTTTTGAAAATGTAGAACTGCGTAGGACAGAGATATGATGTTAGCTGTCCCCAATGGGAGTAAAAATGCAATGTGACCTCACTCCTGATTACACTTCAGAGCATCCACACAACAAAACAGAAGTGTCCCAACCATTACAAAAATTTCACCGTGAGTTTGTGCCTTAGTCAATGCTGGAGAATCTATTTGTCAGTTATAGTGTGTCACTGGTGTGGTTTCACTGGGTTGTAGCAAGGTCTGAGCTGGCCCTGCAATCTTGGTGGAACTCAATAAAAAATTTTACTTCTGTTTCCTGTTTATTGTCAGAAAATATTTCATAATTTTGTAAAGATGCTGATTTTATATCCATTTTGATTGCCCACAATTTTGTCTATTTTGTCTATGATACATTTCTATCTCATGAGCACGATAAGCATTGTTTCAGGGATTTGGGGCTCTTCTGCAACAGCATGTGCTAGCAAAACCCCAATTTTTTCAATAGTCAGGCAGGCTGTCACCCAAACCTAAGGGGACACAGGCACCACTCCAGCTTTGAGCTCCACCCAGGTGAAAGGTATGGCTGAATTGAGACTTCAGTTGATGGTTCTGTGATCACCACAGCTTGTAACACCATTCAGTGGAAAATATTAAAAAGGCACTTGAAACATCCTTTACTTCTAAAATCTAAAGTCTTCTAAAATCCAAGAGAATATCTATGGAGACATTTTCATAATGTTGGGCTTCTGCTCCTACTGGGAGAGACAATTTCAGTTTGGAGAGAAGCGAGGACCAGATAGGAGTTGTGTTTTTCCAGATCTTGTCCAATTCACCTCAAAACCCTAAGTGTACAGTGAGGTACTTCTGACTCTTAAGATGAAGGAAGACCCACCTTAATTACTGGTCAAATTTTACCAGAAAAATATTAAAATTATTTCAAGTCAATATTAGAAATATAAAACGTCACAGAAAATTAAGGATAAACCTAGAAGAACTGGGAACTTGTTCTTAGGCCTTATAATGTTTTTAGATCTTTTACCATTCCTGTGCAGCTACTATTTCATGAAAATGAGACATGCTTTGCAGTTGAATTGCTATTTAAGCAATTCACGTTCCCAGTGGCTGTGTGTCCAACACAGAGGTTAAATTCAAGGTGGTGGCTCCTCTGAATCAAATGAAACAAGATAGTGTCTCCCATGACAAGAAGAAAGGCAGTGATCCCTTCTTCCCTGCCACTCTGAGTGACCAACCCAATCCTGAATAATGATACTCTTGGGATGACAACGCTTTAAAACCATGCCTTTCATTTACATACACTTACAATACACCTAAAGTAAGACAAAACCCCCAGGATTTTCTAAAGATTGAACAATTATGCTTGTGAATACATATTTTCCATTTTAAATATAATTTTATATATGTAATATGTGGGATACATTGTCAAGGAGATTGCAGGGTTTATTTTCACTTCTTCCTTACTTTGCAACTCTTCCATGGCAATATTCAACTCAATGTCTTTGGCTTCTTCAATGGTTAAGACTTTCAGGAGCATGACTTTCTGTTAAACGCTACCTGTGCCATGTTAGCCAGGAAAGCCTGCCTCCTTCGATGGGTCTGATTCCTGCAAAAGAATCCAAGATACAAACAGACGAGACCCTGCAGATACATAACCAGGTCTACCCTTAACAACATCAATGTGAAGTTACATACGTGAGTAAAATATGTGGATGTAGGCCAGGGTAATATCAAGGGACTTTTGCCAGATCCTAGTTGAGCAATAAGACAGGGTGTAGACTCTGATCCCATGCTTTGGTATGTTGCTAGGCAAAAGGCAACAGCTCTGCACTATCACTCAACAAGGTGTGCTGTCATTGCACAATAACCCCAGTACTGTGTACTGGGATGATTATAGAGTGCTATTTTCAGTGTATAGAAGATATTTTATTTATGTGTATTTTATTCTACTGACATGCAGAGGAAATAGGTGCTTGGTAAATGACATGTTATAGTAAGTGCATAGTATATTTTTAGCTAGACAATAATGTGTAAGGTGCTGTTGTTTATAGGCCACTCTAGGTATGCATGGTCTTACATACAAAGGCTGGATGGAAGATGTAAAAAAACCACAATGCCTTGTTCCTGCAATGAGTTGTGGGCAGGCAGAACCCTACCTACGTGTGATACTGAGGAGAGAGGAGTTCAGCGCCTTGCTACCTTGGACACTGAAAGTATACCTATAGCAAAAGATTCCCAACACATTTTGTGAAAAGATAACACTGTTCCTTGGAAAATAATTTCTCATAGGAAGTAGCATGAAATTGTTTTCGGCTTCACAGTTGTCTTGTTTGTTTTGCTAATCCTCACAAAGATTAATAAAGGAATGATGAGACAACAGCAAACTGTAAGCACAGGAAGCAACCATTGCCTAAAGCATCTGGATCTGATTATGTAAACACGATGTAATAAGAAAGCTGAGATACTTAACTTTCGAAATCTCTCTTATTCCCTATTAAAAAAACCCACTCGTTCAGAATATTTACCTTATTCCCCAAGTATCCTGTGAGCTGTTAAAGCACTGCAATTTTCACTGCAAGTTCCTTGCTACTATTGATCAATCTGCCCTAGATTTGATCTTTCATCCAAATTTTTCCCAGCATGTATTCTGGTATCTCACCCTTTAATTTGAGAGAGAGAGGTAATTATAATTTGAAGGGGATGTTTTGTATCTAACTGCTATATGTACTATTTTATTCCTAGCTGCTAGGAAATACAATCCATATTTTGAACATTTGTTATATGGTATGGTTTCTTTTTCTCAGTCACTGAAACAGTGACCTCTTCTTTAAGAGCAAGAAGTTGAACACTATTCACAGTCAGACAGGCTAGTCACCCCAGTTGACAACTGTGCTACTCACCAAAATTCCCAATAGATAAACCTTTTAAGAACACTGTTCTATCATATATAAATGTTAGTAATTTTAATATTCATTCTACTAGTTTTTAGCTTTTTGCTCCCTTAGCAATTCCATTTTGTACAGAGTGCTAGCTGTACAGATGAATTTTTTTTAGCTCTTTTGTTCAAAGTAAGGACTCCAGTTTTATTAACAAATCATCTTAAATCTGTACTTTGTACAAAACATATACTAAACTCATTTTGATCTCTCTGTGGTTCTCTTTCTATAGATAATCACTACAGAGCTTGTCCACATAAGGCTCCTGGGAGATTCTGTGACACTACTATCTGGCAACTGGTGCA
Source organism: Cariama cristata (assembly GCF_000690535.1). Lineage (NCBI taxonomy): Eukaryota > Metazoa > Chordata > Aves > Cariamiformes > Cariamidae > Cariama > Cariama cristata. The sequence continues at coordinate 14,107 of NW_009633186.1, read as the reverse complement.
GAGACATATGATAATGTCTAAATTTGATCCTTTTCTCCATTGAAGTGATTCAGGTAAACAGAGCCAATAGTAAGAGTTTTGCATCTCCTAAAGTTGACCCACAGAACCTAATGTGCTGTAGGAGGCTGTCCAGGGCAAGTCAACAGTAATCCTCACCCTGTGGCACATAGTGACTGCGGCTAGTGGTGTATCAGGCGCGTGTGTGTAATTCAGCAAGCCTTACATCTTTCAGGCCTTACTTCAGACAAGTTCTTAGACAACCATAGAAACGGTGCTATTCATTATGGTTTCTATAGCAATCTACTGGTCTGGGTGCATATTGAAGGGGGGGGCACCTGCGTTCAGTCTGAACACATGTAGACCCAAAGGTTCCATAGGTCAGGACAGTGCCATGCCCAGGTCATACACACCACAGGCTTATCCTTGACCTTCTTGTGAAGCCAAGTCACTGGGAAACCCCAAATGCAAGAGACATTGAGAAAGATGCAGAGGAAGACCAACGGCTCAGTAACTTGGGCACTTCATTAAAGCAAGAGAAATATGCACCTATTCTGTCATTTTATACCCATCTAATAATTTAAAATGATTGGAGAGTCCAGAAGGGAGAAGGAGCTGGACTGGTTCCTGTCTGGCACTTCTATAGCATCCCCTGTAATGCACAGAAAATCTTGCTTAGCCTCAGTAGCTCTTGGCAGAACATGGTCATTGCAGAGGCCTCTTCAGTGAACTAATGTCTAAGCATCTCTACTAAGCATATGCAAAAGGAGAATATTTGTGTGGTACGAGGCTAACGATTTGGCTAGGTAGGTTTGTTTCATGGGGTCACCAAAAACATCTCTCTAGTAGTAGGACAAAAAAAACCCTCTCTTTTCCTCTAGCTTTTGCTGTTTAAGCACAGAGCTGAAAGGGCCTACCAATGACACACATGAGGCCAAACATAGACTCCGTTGTTTTGTTGTTTGTTTTTTTTTCCAAAACACCATTTTAGCTGAAATTTCCAAAAGGAAACACATAAAAAGAGGTTGAGACAGATGTCTGGCAGGGGTATTTTCAATTCAGTTGGTCAGAGTCTGATAAGGTTGTAAACATCAAAAAACAACGTTCCTCTTGACTAACACAGTTAGTCAACCTTAACAACAGTCAGTCAACTAACTTTGCTCATAATTGTAATAAGGAACTACTGAATGCCAGATTATTACAGTTTTGCCCATAATATTAAGTTATAACAGATAATTACACGTATCAAGATGGGCAGTTGTTTCTCTGAATTAATATTGTCCTTTCATTTTTTTTTGCATTTAGATAAGACACCAAAAATGTTAAAGATGAGTAGTCATTCATTATATAAAGCAGCAGCTGAGCGGTAGGTGGAGGAATAGTTGTTTGTTCCTACTCCTAAGCAAACACACATATAGTTTCATTTTTTAAATTCATTTTATTTTGGTGGCAAAAAAGTGATCTCTAATGACACAGAGTTTCAACTGGTGAATCTTCTTTGCAGTTTTTCCTGTTTAATCTCTGAAAGCTGATATAGCTCATTCCAATTGCCCACAGCATCAGCTTTATTCTCTTGAAAGAACTTGCTCTCTTTTTAGTTTTCCCTTAATGTTTTGAGCCCTTACCAGAAATAGTAATCTTCTTAAGTGTTGGCAGGAGCCATAAAATTCACCAAAAATAAAGCTCATGTCTAACCAAGTATCCCATTATCAGGACCACCCAAGAGACCTAGGTTTGTCACAGACAGAGTATATTCCTTTATATGATTTTCTAGTATTAGAAAGGAATTTGGGGTGTTGATTAGCCAGGTTAGAAAAAGTTTATGAAGATCATTCTACCTAAATAACACAGTCTTTTAGTTGTTTCAGAACAAATACATTCAGGTCTATTTGTTTGTTACAGCCAGTCTGTTTATCAGGGTTACTTGATTTCATGCAGCCATCCTGGTGCTGGGTCACACACCTTGTGCTGAGGACTTCCCTTGGTAATTTATGACCAGCCTTTGCCCGAACTCCCCTCTTTCTGCATGCTGGCACTGGGTTCTATGCGAGATGGAAATTCCATGGGAGCTGCAAGATGCTGCTGCACCTCTTGGTTATAAACTTTTCCCCTGACCATGGCTTTGCCAGCTGAAGCCTTGATTACTGCAGGACGCTGCCCGGGCTGCCCTGTAGCTATTACCTGTGATGGGATGGGGAGGGCAGAGCATTCCCCAGGAACTGGTCTGGAGATGGCTGGTCTGTCCTACAGTAACAGCCCAAAAATCAGGTGTGAGCATCAGCTTCACTGTTTCTTTCTCTTTTTTTAGGAAAGTGAAAACCTAGAACAGGGATGGCTCTGGAAACTCTGAAGCATCTTGATTGTTTCAACACAGGTTGGGAGTTGCCGCTGTAGCACCTATTGAAAAAACAGTGGTTTGCATCACAAGCACAGGATGAGACATAGTGATACTTGAGCTAAGTCACTGCCGCTTCCCAGCACAGTTCAAGGTGATGACTAGTCCCAGAGTAGCTGGCATCCCACTATAGGAAAGATCACTTCTTTCACTGTCTCGTACAGTAGTGATTATAATCTGCTAGATCAATCTTTCCTTTCCTGGAGTTGATATCTCTGTGGCTGACAGAAAATCATATTTGGAGGCTCTACAGTTCTGAAATTGGCTTATTCTGGAAATCTGCCAGTGTCACAGCCTGGCAAAGTAGAGGGATCAGAATTACACTTGGCTATTCAGTCAGTCTTGCGAAGTGTTGCATCACCGCTGCAGGATGTTACAAGCTTTTGATTTTAAGGGACAGTTCTTTACTTTAGTCTTACGATCATTTTCTTAATTTCCACATACCTAAAACCTGGAAAAAATACATACTTCTCAAACCTATTGCACTTTGAAAACACAAAATTTCTCTGTTCAGTATTCCTTTGTCCATGTTAGCTGAGGGAGCCAGGAAAATGAATAACATGAAATGCCTGTAAGTAGCAGACTGGGGACCGACATCGAAAGATCAGATGACAACAGTTATTCATTCATGCCTTGTGAGACAGAAATAAAATGACTTTATGTTCATTTCCTCCCCACACCTCCACCCTTGTCTAAGGTTAACAGAAAGGACTCCTGTAGTACACAAGTTATTTTAAGATCTTGAACAACTTACAGATCTAACATCTTTTTCCATGTGTATAAATAACCCCACCTGTTGCAGTATCATATATATGTGATCGTTAAAATAGATGCAAGTAAAAAATAGTAGTATACTACATTTCAATCTAAAAATGATTCTAGGAATAAAGCACAGATATGAGACACAGGCTTTTCCTATTTCAAAAAGATAAAGGGGATTCTCCAGTCTGAGGTGGATTTTCCAGTGTCAAAAACCTATTACACATTCATAATTTTAAAAGTTGCTGAAAATTGAAAAAATAGAAATTTTCTTTGGCCAAGCTGTTGAAGTTCACAATGTTGTGTCACTGTACATAGTAGGGGTTGCCAAAGTGGTGCCAGGGACGCATCAAATTTGTCTCAGCTTCACAAATTCATGTGTCCCCTTTTACTGTTGCATCTGAAAAAACCACAGTTTCCAGGAGTTAATGAAGTGCTTTTTTCCCATTTTTCAATAGAGGTCTGAGACGCAAACTGAGAAAGCTCAAAGATACTTTGTGATAGAGTAGGCACAAGACACAAGAAGACACAGTATCTGCTCCAAACTGTTTGCAGGCTGATCCTAAGTACAGTGGAACAGTCATACTTCAGATAAGAAAGTGTTCTGAGACTAAACTTCCTGCAAATTTTTCCCAGTGAACTAGAAAGCCATGGTGCAAAGGTGGTTATTTTTACAGTGATATTTTGGCTGCTTTGTTTGGTGGTCATATCACATTTTCAGCACCTAGAAATCCTCCGTGTATGACTGTCTGAATGAAATGTTGTTACTGACGTAACAATTATCTCCTCACCCTGTAGCTTTCAAGTTATGACTTAATGTTGAGAAAACTGTGGGCTAAGTGAGTGACATAACTTCAGTACCTTCAAAGGATGTGGTTAGAGTAGTCTGTAGGGGTGGGAAGAGAGTTTTCCTTTGCAGTTGGTACAGCGGCAACAACAAAGTGGCTTTTCAATTGCTTCTGTATTGCTGCTCAGGGCTTTTAGACCCTGTCTGCTGCTCCCACACACGATCTGGTGCAATCACTTAAAAAGCATATAGCAACCTCTCAGCTCAAGGAGTCCTTTCAAAGCAAGCTTCAGTCACCCAGGGGGCCAGCAATCTGCAGAGGCTGCTTTTTCCATCCCTGAGATAGAGCACCACATTGGCTCTGCTGCACTGGGACCACCCTATGCCCATGGTGGAGAAACAGGATTTGCTTTTCATTAATTCTGTTACTATAAAAAAATCCTGTAGGATATTCTGTAGCTAGAGCACTGAATCATTTCTGAAACTTCCTATTCAAATATTTGTTTTATATGGCAATGGTATTAGTAATGTGCAAGTTTTATGCACTGCTATTTCCTCCCACACCCATTGAAAACTAACAAGAGCCAGCCTGTCAAAATAAGCATGTGAATTATAGATCAGCTATAACATGCTTCAAATAGCCAGTGTTCCAGCCTAAGTGATACCATATAACTCTGCTTTCCCTGTGCTTGTAAAATTGCACAGTCTACAGTTCACCAAAAAAGCCTACAAACCAAAGTCTGGATTTATCCCATCTCATTGGAGATACTTAAATTGGGTGCTTAAGAACAGAGAATTTTCTCCCAAGGTTGATGGCAAGAGACAGAAAACTTCCTTTTAGGTCTCCTAGGATTTAACTTGTCCTTAAGGAGGGCCATTGCTGGCTACTGATGGAGCCCAAGGTGACTCTGATTTCAACTTAGATGCCTCAGTTATATACAGTTATATACAGCCAAGGCTGTCTCTGAAGCTCCAAAAAGCTTGTAGGAAGGTTGAGTTCTGTCTTTCCAGTCTGGCCCCTTTTCACAGGCTATATCCATACGTTGCCTTGGAGGTTGGCTCTGGCATTACTCTGTGGTGCCAGCTGCTCCCAACACCAAACACCTAGTACATATATTGTCCTGTAGGCTATATTCAAAATGATCAGGAAATGGGAGCAAGTAATGTGTCTGCAATGTTTGCTCATGTGGGGTAGTAAAAATGAAAGCTGACTCTGAGGAGCTGCAGAGGGGCCTTATGCTACAGAATGACTGAGTAATAAAAATGGCAGAGGAAATCCAGTGTTGATAAATGCAAAGCAGTTCACAAGAGGGAAAAATATTGCTGCACAACCCAGCAATAGGCTCTGATCTGGTCTTAATCACTGAGGGGACACAGAAATCTTGCAGTCATGAATACAGCCATAGTCACAGACTGTCACATTCAGCATAGCAATTAGTAGTGGCCAAAAAAGCAAGTCAGTATCAACAACTATTAGAAAGAAATACAGAACAAACCAGAAGCCAACAGTGTGTCACTATAAATCCGTATGGCTGCTGTATCCTGAATATTGAGTGGGATTCTGGTTTCCATTCCCAAAGGGTACAGCAGAAGCAGAAAAGGAACAGTGAAATGAGATCCTTTATAAAAGGAATTATTAAATAGACTGAGATTCTTCAGCTGGGAAAAGAGACAGGCTATAATACAGGGTCTATAAAATCATGAATAGCAGGGAGAAAGTGAGTACAGAATTACTGTATGCTGTCTCCTCTAACGCAGTAACGAGAGGGTATCAAATGAAATTAGGCGGCTTGAATGACACAAGTTCAAACAAACAGTTACTTTTTCGTATATACAATTAAGTTATGGAATGTCTGGCCACAGGATGCTGCGGTTGCTAAGAGCACATGAGGGCTCAAAAGCAAATCAGAAGAATTCGCTGAAGAAAAATCCGCTGATGGATATCAAATAGAAAGGCACTGCTGCTGGTTCAGCAAGCAAATGGGCTGCAAATAACTGGGCGAGGGGCCTGAGAGACTGCTAGGAGGGTGTGTCGTTATATGCGTGCACTGTTCTTGTCCTCTCCCACGGACACTTGCTGTTGTCCTGTGCCAGAGAGAAGATACTGCACTAGATGGACCACTGGTCTGACTTTGTATGGTCATTGTTACGTTTTTAGTGTACGTACAAAACCCTATGCTTGAAGATGAGAAAAGATCATTGAAGTAAGACCATAAACGTTTTTGTCTAGTTGATGTCATCACTTAAGCAAATGGAGGGTAAAGAAATGCTGATGGAAATCCAAACAGGAAGCACCTTGCAAACAAAGAGGCACAGGCTGGTGCCTGCAGAGCTGCTACTCTTCATGCTCCATGGGATCTGAAAGAGACCTCTGCTACCTGCAGCCAGAGCAGCGATGCAGAAGGACAATGAAATGATCTGATTTTTTTTTTTTTACCTGATTATTGCAGGCCTGATGCTTATCATTTGAAAGCTAGGACACACCTGGGCAGTAGGAGCACAGTGCTGAGCCAGAATCATGACAGACAGTAACTCTCCCTGGCTGATACGTTCTGATGAAACCCAGGCCCACACTCAAGGAAAACTCTCCGGTTTTAGTGCTCTCACGGACGTCAGTCTTCAGTGCCAGCAGTGTGGTTACACTGACGGTACAGCATAAAGCAAAGCTTTGTTCCAAACAACTCAGAATTGGCTCATCTAACTAGCCCTACCTCTGGGTGTAGGGTGACCTTCCTGATTAGCCTTTTAAAAGCCTTTCACTATATATGGCACTTACAGTCTTGGCAAGATAAATCTGAAGGGAGAGCAAAGGGATGTCTCATGATGCAAGTACTAAAGCATTCTTGGATTTTCAAGAAAAAATACACAAAACAACTTCCTGACTCAAAAAGAGCTGTATCTGGCATGGGAAACTTCTACTTTCGACCTCAACTTGACAGGGAAATATTAATCACAAAATTTAGAGTTTGCTTAGGTGGAAGTGATAATGACTTGGTTTTATGTTTTATGTGCTTTTAAAATGCATTTTACATGTTTTACATGTATGTAGGATAAAGTCCTAACCAGTGAAATTTATACTTATTGCCTTAAAAGATCCTGTTCAACAAAGCTGGAAAAAATGAAGACATGTATCAGCCAGCCTGGAGGAGAAAATTTAAACCAACAAAAATGTGAATAATAATTTACAGCAACTCAGAAAAATTTCATTAGATCTTCAAAAAGACACAACTAAGAAAGATGCGCACACTAGCTAAAACCAACATCCTTCTGAGGAAGGATTGGAAGAAAGTTAATATTTTGCCAATACTTTTGCAGACAAAATAGGGCAACCAGGTAATTATAGGTCTGTCAGTTTGACGTCTATTCCAGGCAGAGTGATGGAGTTGCTGATAGGAAAGTCAATTAATAAAGTATTAAAACAGTGCAATTTAATTAATGGCAATCAACACAGATTAATAGAAGAAAGATCTTATCAAATTAATGCGCTATTTTTATAAGACTACAAATTTGGTGGATAAAAGCAATTGTGGTAATATTGTGTGCTTTGACTTTGGATTAATTTGCCATACAGTATTACAAAAGATTCTGACAGAAATCAGAACTAATATGATGAACACACCTGGCCAACCAACTTGTTATAAAGCTGGCTAGCACTAGATCTTACGGCCTAATGTAACGTGGGGCTATCAGAGAGTGGGTTCTGCAGGGACTGCTTATCAGCCTTGTGCTTATTAATAATGCTATTAGCAATGCAGGAGAAAGTAGTGCCTTCGCTAATAATATTTTTCAATGAACCAAAATTTGGAGGTGGGCAGAAGTGGGCAATGCCTTTTCAGCATTGCTTGGGGAGCAGGTCCAAAAGAAACAACAGGTGTTTCACTTGTAACCTAACATAAAGTATCTATTTAAGAACAAACATCTCAGGCCTTAGTCACATAAGGAGAATTTTGCTTTGGGAAGCTGAGACAGAAAAATGACCTGAGGGTCCTGGTAGACAACCAGCTAAGCCCCAGAACCCTCTGAAATCACATTGTCAAAAAGGCCAATGCACTTTTTCTGTGTGCAGAGGATAGCATCAAAAAGGAGTAAAGAGGTTGTATTACTTCTGCATTTGGCATTGGTAAAATCTATCAGAATAAAGTCACTCCTGAGGTCAGCAACTCAAGAAGGATGTTGGCAAATTGGAGGTAGTTCAGAGAAGAGCCAGAAGAATATGAATGAAAAAAAAGGCTGTAAAATGGAGTGACTCCACAGGGTAAGTCTATTTAGATTTAGTGTATGAAAGTAAAAGCCAAGGAATAACTTGATTATGGTTTGTAAGTGCTTTCATGTGGAACAGACACTGTCTAATAGGGGAGGTTTTGCTCTGGTAGAAAAAAAACCCCAAGGAAATCCAATGGAAAGCTGAAGGTGCATAATTTCAGTTATGTTAACGATAGACCACTACTGCAACCATTTACCATCCGCTGTGATAGAGCTGGATGCCTTTTCTGTCTAGTCCTTCTCAAGTCCTGATCTTGTTCAAAAGGAATCAATTCCAGGTAAGCTAATGAACCATGTTGAAGAGTCAGAAATGGTCTTAAGATGGTTTACACCCTTAACATCTGTGAATACCACTGTGCAAACTACATCAACATATATTTTTAAGTAAATAAAATAAAGACGTTTCTGAGTGAAGGATCTGAAGGATCCAAATTTAGCTAATGGGAGTTTCTCGTGTACATCAAGAGGTGCTTTGTGAACGATGGGGGTGGTGTTTCTTTCTAGCTCCGCTTTGGGAACCTGCTCATTTTTCAGTGCTACCCAAAAAGCTGGCAACACCAGATTGCAATGAGGTTTTGGAGAACAACCCCTAGAAGCACATCCAGTTGTCATGTTTCCATCTCAGATTCACCTCCACCAGCACCATGCTGATGGGTGCAACTGCAGTAGCAAAACCTGCCTAAGAGCAATGTGGTTTAGGTTATGTACTTGACTGGAAAATAACTTCCCCAGGCAACAACGGATGTTATACCTCCCAAAAAGAGAAGAGACTTTAATGGCAACTGGCTTGAGTGTGTTCAATCCCAAAAGGTTAGGAATAACTAGTCATAATATTTTATAGCTTCTCTTGCACATAAGGGTTTCCCGGGAATGTGCAAACATAACATTTCTCTTCTTGATCTTACACCCATGGGTGTGGTCTACTCACCTGGCCCATTACAACAGAAATAAGCCCACCCTTTTTCTTGTTTTAGCAATACTAGTATAACTAAAAATATTGGAAATATAAAAGACATGCCACTTACCTCTGACCAGTGAGGGAGAGCTTTTCCTCAGGTAAAGCTAGAAGATGGGCCTGTTCAGAAAAGAATTCTGCCATGTAAGATTGATTGCAATTAGCGAGTAATAATACGGATATGATATGGATATACATAACACAACCACGTTTTAGCTTCTGGGAATGGTGCCATCTGCAAATAACAAGATCTAGTGGTAACAGAGAAACGTAAGGTCTGACTGGGGTAGCCAACAGCCCACAGTCTTGACAGTCTGGTTTGGAGGGCAATATTGTGATTTAGAAGGTCAATGTGCTTTGCTCATGCTATCTGAGACCTATCAGCAACACATCTGACATACAGATGGAGATTTCTAAACTACCAGGAATGGCTAGGCTAGGAGCATACTGTGGTCATAGCCACAGCTAAAACCTGCGTGCTTAATACCAACATTTTGAAAAATCCAATACACTACTGCCATCCGGAACCAGAGACAAAGATCACTGGTTCTGGAGCCAAAGACTGCTTTGCGTCCTAGGCAGAACATTCTTCCATATGCAGAGATTTGTCCTGCAGACAACTAAGGCACTTCTTATGTCCCAGATGAATAAACATGTGAAGGCGAACCTCACAGCACTTCAGTTAACAGCTTTTTTTCTTTACAATTTCTGTACAATATAACAAGAAGGCAACTTGCAGAAATGTTGGACCTGCTTCTCTCTACCTCATTTAACTGGCTTCTGTACATAAATTACTTTGTGGAGTAGTTGTTTCTTTTTATTGCACTGTAGTCAGTTGTAAATCTTGCACTGAGTTATTCAATAACACCTTTCTTTTTTTTTATTGAGTGAAGAATGAAGCCTAAGGCTTGATTCTGACTACAGATATGGCATATAGGTATTTATCCTTACATACTTTGTTGTATCCTTATTGCACATGCATGTAAGCCCCACATGTGCAGTTCATGCAAATGGGTACATTTCTTGTCAAGTCACCTCTTGACAGCAGCTCATCTAATAAAAAATAGACTCACATACCAAAAGTCAAAATCACACCTCTTTTTAAAGAACAGATGCTTGTCTCCATGTCTTTGAATTGCCCTTTTTGATGTGTGGAGAAAAGACTTGCCCTTTAAATGTCCCATGATTTATCATTTTGCTTAGCCTTCCTTACTAACATACTAAAGTTCTAGTGTAAATTATTACAAAAAACGATTACAAAAAATAGAAAAACATATCCAAGTTGGCATGGGGATCCAGCCTTGACAACTGGTGGGGAGGTACTTGCAAGCATATTTTGAGCTAGCTACTTGAATCAATTTTGCTGGAACGAGACCGTCTTCTCAATATGACTGTTCTCAACACTTAATAGTTGTTTAATGTTCCCAATAGGTCCAGCCCTGCACTTTGTAAATCAGCAAAAAATAATATGAAGGTCTTTATTTTACCACTTCAAAAACTATTATCCTTTTTGTTCAAGCTTGTGTTTGTATGCTGATAATATATTTTCTGTAAAGGGACAAGGAGCAGACTGACCTGGAAAAGGAAGTCTTTTTTATGTAGAATTGTCTTTGATCACTCACAAGACTTGTGCTCTGATCTAAGCTCATTGACATCAATGGAAGAAAGACTGCTATTGGCTTGGAGGGGAGGGTTGGCTCCGGTCCACACAGAGTCCATATATGCAAAAGCAGATGCTAAAAGATAAAACATATTGAAAGTCAGAGTTTCAGAAAAGATACTTTTCTTTGCACAAAGTTAGATTTATAACACACTTTTCACTTAATATTTTTTTCTTAGTCCCTGACACAGGAAACTCCAATTTCTACATTTATTGTTGCTGTTGACCTGCAGATAAGCCTTGGATACAGAGAAGGCAACAGCTTCGTAGATACTTTCCATGGCATGAAAATAGAAGGTCTCCTCCAAAGACTCCCCTGGGACACTGAAGAATAGGAAAAGGGAAAATAAGGGTCCAGGGAAACTGTCCCCCCAGCTGCATTTCCCACAGGAAGAGCCATTGCAGAGAGGGAACTCAGCACTATAGTAATGGACCCAGTCATCAAAGTGGTGGATAACTGCAGAGTCTGTTTAAAAGATAAAGAAACTTCTAGTGGGATTGTCTCTCGTAGTGACAGTTTCCAGACAAGGTAGATCAGCACAATAATGTCCAGAGATGAAAAACCAGCTAGTAAACAGTCCTAAAAGGAATTCTCTTCACCTCACTTGGGGGAAAGAAGGCAATGTTTCTCCTGACATGTATCAGTAGCTTCAGAAAGGTCATGGGGAGATCATGATAGTTTTGTTGTATGCCATTCTGCTGGCTACTTCTTTGGTACCGCTGATTCAGTAACTCTTTTATATTATGTATTCAGAAAATTTCTCTCATTCAGTTGAATGAGAAAATATAATGAAAAAATATTTGCCACTATCAACACAATTAATTTCAAACAAGAGTCTCCAAGTACTGTGAACAGGACAATTAGGCTTGGACCAGCCAACGGCATCCCTTTAGCCCAGACATTCTGACCAACGTGTTTCAAGCCAAGCATCTCTTTCTCATTTGGTTAATGCCTCCTACATAAGCACCACAGCTATGCAAGACAGGCAGCAGTTAGACAAAACTTCACCACTGAATTGATCTTCAGACTTCGATGTGACTTTTAGGACCCGATTCCTTTTCACATGTTATATGCTGACCTTGGTCTACAATTTCAGCTGACTGACATAAATTTAGCTCAATAAAAACAGGCACAGGATTATGTACACCCAATGTGTCTGAGGCATATAAAGATTTTCTCGTTCAGAGCTTGTTCCTTTAACATTGGACTGAAACAGCAGTATTTTCATCAACATATCTGAGAGCAGAAGCCATGTTTACAAAGTGTTAGCTTTGGGGAAAGATGCCATAGAAAATGAAAGTAAAATTATTAAAATATACTGGAAGAGCAAAATTCATTCCATGGATAGATAACTGTGTCATTCCCACTACATGTATCCTTCCATGTCTCTTAGGGTAGAATTAAAACCAGAAACAGAAATTTATAACCTCTTCCTTCCAAACTTGGATATCCCATTTGGGATCCCAAACTTGGGTATCCCATTCCACCCTGAATCACTTCTTTGGATTCTATTAGAAATCAGGAGTTTCCAACCAGAGGCTTAGAATGAACTAGATTTTTCACCCCTTTCTCCTTTTACTCCTTTCTCCTGTTGGGCTTGAAGGTTCTGGGTAGCCTTTCCAGAGTTGCTACGGACTGTGGCTCCAGCTGATGCTGGGTAACCAAGAAAGCTAAAGAGAAAACAGTGGTCTAGAGAACAAGGACTGATGCAAGAGCCTAGGTCTCTTATGCTTTGTCATAGTCAGAAGGAGTATGCAGGGGGAGAGGAAGGAGAAATTGTGTAAAAAGCCATCTACTAAGAAAAGAATGTTTGATTTGGATCACAGGATGTGAGACGGGAGAATGTATTGCATAACTTTATGGCTTGTCCTTATTTGCAATGATTCAGTATCCGGCACTGCTCATCCCATTTCTAAAAATGGTATTGAAAAGTTACAAAGTATTCGGAGGTGATGGGAATGAGTGAGGAATGGGAGAAAAACACCTTTTCATTTTACAGCAAGTAGCAAAGAGCGGGTCTGCTGGTCATCCTACAGGTTGTTGCAGATCACTAGTTCTGTGTCCTTCCCCACTACTCAAGGGACATTCACCATGTCAAATCCCCTCTGTTGCCAGAGGCTCATGTTCTACATGCCAAACTTAAGATCACGACAATCCTTTCTCAGCGGTATTTATCTTGTAACTGCATAACAGGGCATGTACAGCTCCTAGTGTGGAGGACATGAGAGAAGGCAGGTGCAATGCTGTGGAGGGAGAGCTACCCCTCACCACAGCCATTTCTTAAGACTCCCCTGTCAAGATTAGCCCCTGATGGAAGAATCCCCACAGCCTCTTTGAAGCTCTGTTCAGAGGTATTTCTCTCCACCGCAAAGCAGGCTCCTCCAGGACAGCCTTCTCTATCAGGCTTATTTCGTTGTTAGCATGCTCATTTCTCCCTACCACTTGAAAACAAGCATCATCCAAACCCACAGGTCCTCAGCCCAAAACAATTCTCCCATTTCTGATCCTCCCCTGTGCTGATGTGGGAAAAGGGGAGCCAAGACATGGTCAGTCCCTGGGCATCGCCCTGCAAAGGCTGCAGCTCCCGAACAGAGCCCTGCTCTCCCCACCACCCTGTTCTCTTCTTACTGTTGCTGTTTTTTGGGTTGTTTGTGTTTTGGTTTTTGGTGTTTTGAGGTGTTGTTTTTTTTTTTTGGGGGGGGAGGGTGCGCGAATTTTTTGTTTGGTTTAATTTTTTCTTTTTTGGTCGTTGTTTTAAAGGGATTCTGAGCCAACACCCAGATAAGAAGCAGGTAGTAAATGTCAGGCTCGTTAGGAGTTCAGGGAGCTCATCAAACTTTAATATATATCCAAACTCCTGTTGTTTGAACAATACAAGAGAAGCGGGTGAAAAAAACCTAGCAGACCGCAGTGGTTCTGGGCGGGGACAGACCGACCTCATTCATGGTGCAGGGCAAAAGGGTTTACGTTTTTCCCCTTGCTCCCTCCGCTCTTCGTTTTAATTTTGCGATGGATTAAGACAAGCTTGGAGTCGGGAGAACTCCTCCCACCCGACCGCACCGGGAAGCAACCGCTTTTGCTCCCGTAAGTAAGCGGAGACCCGCGCTGCCCGGAAAAAAACCGATTTCTTCATTGAGGAAAAAAAAAAGCACGCCCGCCTTCAGCTCCGGCGCCAGCACATGTAATAATGCACCCGGCGTCCGCGCCCGGGCGGTGGGGGCCGCACTCTTCTTTTAGGGGCATCTGTTCCATCATTATTATCACTATTATTATTTAATTTGTTATTCTAT
>NW_009633185.1:0-1223 GCF_000690535.1 Cariama cristata | reverse complement strand
GTTGTGTTGGTGGTGGGGGGCACCCAAGGGTGCTGGTCCTGTTGGTAGGGAGCGCCCAGGGGTGCTCGTGCCAGGCTTGGGGGGCACCCAGGGGTGCCCGTCCTCTCCCCAGGGGCACCCAGGGGTGCTGGTCTCATCTCTAGGAGCACCCAGGGGTGCTGGTCCCTTCCCCAGGGAGCACCCAGGGGTGCTGTGCTGGACTTGGGGGGCACCCAGGGGTGCCCGTCGTCTCCCCAGGGGCACCCAGGGGTGCCGGTCTTGTCCCTAGGGAGCACCCAGGGGTGCTGCGCCGGCCTTGGAGGGCACCCAGGGGTGCCCTTCCCACCTCTAGGAGCACCCAGGGGTGCTAGTCATGTTTTGCAGGGGCACCCAGGGGTGCCAGTCCCCTCCTCAGGAGCACCCAGGGGTGCTAGTCCCATCCTCAGGGGCACCCAGGGGTGCTGGTCCTGTTTCTTGGGGGCACCCAGGGGTGCCTATCCCCTCCTTAGGAGCACCCAGGGGTGCTGTGCCAGATTTGGGGGGCACCCAGGGGTGCCGCTCCCACACCTAAGGGGCACCCGGGGGTGCTGCAGCCCTTCCCAGGAGCACCCAGGGGTGCTGTGCCACACAGAGCGGGCACCCAGGGGTGCCAGACCCATAGCTGGGGGCACCCAGGGGTGCCCACCCCCTGCCCAGGAGCACCCAGGGGTGCTGACCGATAGCCAAGGGGCACCCAGGGGTGCCGATCCTGACCCCAGGAGCACCCAGGGGTGCCTGTCGTCTGGCTTAGGGGCACCCAGGGGTGCCAGACCCTTCCCCAGGAGCACCCAGGGGTGCTGATCCCGCCCAGGGCCCCCCAGGGGGCCCAGCCCCTTCCCCAGGGGCACCCAGGGGTGCTGATCCCGTTCCCAGGAGCACCCAGGGGTGCTGTGCCCTACGCAGAGAGCACCCAAGGGTGCCCTCGCCTTACATAGAGATACCCGAGAGCACCTATAGGACGTCATACTTTACTTAGCGGGTGCCAGATGGGTTCCAGGAGCACCCATGGGTGCTGTTGTGCACCCTAAGAGACTCAAGAGGGGTCCCAGGAGCACCCGAGGGGCTCCGTTGTCACCCCAAGGTGTCCCAGAGATGCCTACGCACAAGTTAAGGAGATCCTAGGAGCACCCATGGGTGCCCATTCCCATCTCAAAGGGTCCCAGGAGCACCCATGGGTGCCCACCCCCATCCGAACATGACCCAGG
>NW_009633184.1:384-1202 GCF_000690535.1 Cariama cristata | reverse complement strand
AAAAAATTGCTTTTCTTCTTGTGGTTCATCTCAGATTCATTGCAGCCAATTTTGTTACACATTCCAGTGATTAAAGTCAGAGTCATAAACTGCTTCTTCAATTTCATTCATGTCAAAGTGCCTCAGAGTTTTGTTCAGCACCAGTAACACTAGGTTTGCCAGGAGCTTAATGGTCAAAACATTTTCCAGGGTGGCCCAGAGATTTCATATCAACAACACTCCATGACATGAACTCTTCCTGGTCCTCATTTAGGTCTGGTAGCAATTATAAAGCCATAAAAGTCAAATGTGTCCTTTTTTTGCCTAATATTCATAATATTCAAGAGATTAGGGAAAAAAAGAAGGGAATATAAAGTCATGAAGGAAAAAAGTCTTTTATTTTCTTGCATGACCTGTTTAGGTATGCAGGCAAGTCCCTCAGCACGCATCTCCAAAAAAATTAACTATATCTTCAAAAAAAATACAAATTTTTCTAAATAGGGTTTTGAAGGAAGAGGAAGAAGGTTAAGTGTCTTAATATCCACTTAGCTTAGGTTTAGCTCTCAGCCCAGCAAGCATTCCGCCTTAGAAAGACACATGCAGGGAGAGAAGTAAAACAGCATGACTAGAAGTGCATATTTTGTTGCTTGAATAATAGTGGGGAGCCTCATTAATAAAAAAAAGATATGTAATTAAGAAGAAAGATACCAATATTGCTTAGGTTAAGCGAGATTGCCACAAAGGCTTCTGAAATAAATTTTAAAGCTTTCACTAGGGTGAAGGCAGCTCATATTTTTGCTGAAATGTGAATCTGCACAAAGAAAAGGAAACTGAAGATA
>NW_009633184.1:0-333 GCF_000690535.1 Cariama cristata | reverse complement strand
CATTTGTTAATCAAGTGTTAAATTTACTTGAGTCCATTTTGAAACCACATAAAGCTATCGTGTGGAAAACCTTGATTTTTGTCATAAGCATGGGGACAATGTGCAAACACAATATAAGACATTTGATAATCTGACCACCCTGACAGGATGACAGTGCTTCCATCACCACACCTTTGAAAACAAACTCTTTTGTAAGCGCATCTCATCTTGACACTGTTACACTAGAGCCAGGGCACTTTCTCACACGCACAAAGACAAGCAGTGACTTTAAAACAGCTGTGCATGATCAGTGGCATGGTGAGCGATCTGCATATGCAGATATGAAGCGCACGA
>NW_009633183.1:1342-1569 GCF_000690535.1 Cariama cristata | reverse complement strand
GCTGCCCGCTGCCCTGGTGCTGGGCACCGGGTCAGGTCCCCGCCCGCTCTGCATCCTCCTCGCCTGGGACTGCCGGCCAGTACTGGGTCCAACAGGCGAAGGGCCGCCCTCCTGCCCCGCCGGGCACCCGCTCTGCTCCCTGACCCCGCTGCCGCCGCCCCAGAGGGCAAAGCCCGTCCAGAGCAGGCGAGAAGCGCTCCCCAGCAAGGAGACCGGGCGGGCTCCCG
>NW_009633183.1:0-1195 GCF_000690535.1 Cariama cristata | reverse complement strand
TGGAGCGGGTACCTCATCGGCTGCGGGAGGTACAGCAAGCAAGAAAGAGCGCTGAGCGGCAGCAGGGGCAGCAGCAGAAGCTTTAGTGTCCAGGCTGGGGCCGTGCGCATTGCTGCAGAACCTGAAAACGTCAGACAGCCTCATGTACTCCTAGAAATCCACGGCGGAGGAGAAGGAGGAGAGTTAGACCCATGTGCTGGCATCATGGCACTGACTGCAAAGCGGGAGAACATCTCCCCGCGCACACACGTGGCCCACCACCGCCTGCCCTCCCTGCCCGCGGCCGCCTCGGTGCACAGCACCGTGTGGGGAGCGGTGTCCCCGAGCTGGGCTGGGTGTCCTGGCTCGCCACCTCACTCCTGCCTTAGGCACAGCTTTGCTGGGTGCAGACTGGGGATGGAGGGCTGCAGCCTGCCCTGCTGAGGCCCCAGGCACCTTCAGCCATTCCTCCCATCACCCAGATCTCAGGGTCCCCCAGGGTTCCTGGCCACAAGCTCTCCCCGGTGCAACAGCACCAGATGAGGCACCTCCAGCTGCTCCGAGCCAGCTTCAAATCCGCTTCCTCACCCTTTCTGAACCAAACATGCTAAAGCTAGGGATTTGCTCTTTTTTGGGGGCAAGCTAGGCTAGCAGGACCCTAAAGGATGCTGTCAGGGGTGCCCAGCCAGCAGGTAAGCTGCGGGCAAGGGGGAAGCGTAGGGATGCCTGTGCCACACGGCACGGCGCTGGAGTTAAAACCAAGGGCGCCAGCGGGAGCCAGGATGCCCAGCAGGCTCAGGAGAGCACCTGAAATCGGGATCCGAGTGTTAACGAGCGCAGCTGCCGGAGAGCTAAATGGAAAACGCCCCAGCCATGCCATCTCGGCGTGCTGCTGCGGGGATGCCCTGCTGCCCGAAGGTGACGTTAGTCCACGTAAGGGGTCTGGTGGCGGCTGGGCCAAGGAGGGGGCAAGCGAGCAAGCGCGTGCAGTTAGTCCCATTACCTCTTGTGCCTTGGGGTAGGAGCAGGCGGCAGGAGAAGCTAAGGAGGCAGCTGCTGCTGGCAGGGGGCTCAGGGGCTTAGTTCCCTCCAACAGCTCATAAGGCTCTGAGATATGGAGGGTCTCCTGTTGGAGGGCAAAGATCACGTAGGCAAGGCGGACACAGGCAGCAAGGTAGCAGAAGCAGGAGCCCCGTTGCGGGCAGGCGCAAGGGGA